>NC_052054.1:72168132-72285632 GCF_903992535.2 Arvicola amphibius | reverse complement strand
TCACTGAGGCAGGTCTTGCTAGCCAGCTTGTTCTTGGGGTTCCCATCTCTGATTTTCAAGACTGGAATTACAGGTGCCATTTCCAAATGACTACTTGGGCTCTGGAGATCTGATTCTGGTACCTATTCCTTTTTCAGCATGTGCTTGAACTATTGAAACATCTCCAGATCTCAAGTATCTCCTAGGAAGCTGCCATCAATAATGTGGCAGAGATGCAGCATAGGTATCAAGCCTTGTTCAGTTTGGTAGTTATATGTTTGTTTGAGACAGGTCTTCGTATGTCCTCCATGCTGGCCAGAAATGGTGAGTCTGTTTCTCAGCCAATTTAGTGCTGAGCTTAGGAGCATGCACACTCACATCTGACTTCCCAAATTCTCAGCACAAAGAAACCATAAAAATGGTCACTTGGTAGTTTTTTTCACAATGTCTGTGGTTGTTATTAAGAAAACAATATCTCACCAGAATGGACATTGTTCTGTGGTAGAGACAAATTGCCCCTGACAAAAACATCTGCAGTCCCACATCTTGGCCTGGGTCTGGGTAGTAAGAAGACTCTGGGAGATTCTTGGAAACAGATGAGATGGGAAGGTAACATTTCTAGTCTTGATTGAGGCAGGAGAGTGGGAAATATGTTACTGCATCTGAGAAGGAAACACTCTTATTATCTACTCCCACAGTGTGATCATTCCAACACATGTGGTAATATAGAAACTCATCTAATCAAAGTATTGGAATGAAGAACTAGCTTATGTCATTCATGCAAAAAACAAAAAGGAAACAGACAATAAAGAAAATAACCCATCCAACAAAGATATCATAAGAAACAATACCTGTACCTATAAATATACCAAACCTGGATGGGTAAACAGCAGTGTCAGAAAAACATTAAACTGGCCAAAAAATACTTAAGGAAATTTTCAACACCCTTAGCCATCAGGGAAATGCAGATCAAAACAACTCTGAGATACCATCTTACACCTGTCAGAATGGCTAAGATAAAAACACCAATGATAGCTTATGCTGGAGAGGATGTGGACTAAGGGGGACACGCATTCATTGCTGGTGGGAATACAAACTTGTGTAACCAGTTTGGAAATTATGGTGGTTACTCAGAAAATTTGGAATCAACCTACCTCAGGATCTAGCAATACCACTTTTGGGAATATACCCAAAAGATGCTCAATCATAATACAAAGGCATTTGTTCAGCTATGTTCATAGCAGCATTATTTGTAATAACCAGAACCTGGAAACAACCTAGATGCCCCTCAACCAAAGAATGGATAAAGAAAACATGGCACATTTACATATTAGAGTACTACTCAGTGATTAAAAAACAATGACATCTTGAATTTTGCATGCAAATTTATGGAATGAGAAAACACTATCCCAAGTGAGGTAACCCAGACCCAAAAAGATGAATATGGTGTGTACTCACTCAAAAGTGGATACTAGCTATAAACAAAGGATATTGAGCCTATATAGTTCATAATCCTAGAGAAGCTAAAAATAAGGTGAACCCTAAGAAAAACATATAGATCCACCTGGGATGTGGAAACAGACAAGATAGCATGACAAAATTGGGAGCATGGGGATGGGGTAAGAAGGGAGGGTGGAAGGGGAAAAAGATGGGAGAAGGGGAGGGGTGAGGAGAACTTGAGGGAATGGGATAGTCAAGAAGGAGGAAGGACAGAGATGAGAGCAAGAAAAGAGATATCTTGATTGAGGGAGCCATTTTGGGGTTAGCAAGAAACCTGGCTCTAGAGAAATTTCCAGGAATCCACAAGGATGAACCCAGCTAAGACCCCAAGCAATAGAGAGTGGGCCTGGTCTTGATTTGCTCTGTAGTCAGACTGATGAATACCTTAAATATCATCATAGAACCTGCATCCAAGAACTGATGGAAACAGAGGCAGAGACCTGCATTGGAGCACTGGACTGAGTTCCCAAAGTCCAGTTGAAGAGTGGAAGGAATGAGAATATGAACAAAGAGGTCAAGACCGTGATGGGTACACCCACTGAAACAGTATACCTGAGCAAATGGGAGCTGACCAACTCCAGCTGGACTGGGAAGGAACAAGCATAGGACCAAACTAGTCCCTCTAAATGTTGTTGACAGTTGTATGGTTGGGACAGACTGAGGGGCACCAAGATTTATCCCTACTGCATGTACTGGCTTTTTGGGAACCTATTCTTTTTGGATGGATACCTTGCTTAGCCTAGATATAGTAGGGAGGTCCTTGGACATTATCTAAAGCAATGTGCCTTACCCTCTCTGAAAGGATTGGATGGGGGTGGGGTGAGAGAATATGTAGAGGGAATGGGAGGAAGGGAGAGAGTGGGAATTTGGACTGGTATGTATAAGGAAAAAAGATAGTTTGCTTTCTTTTAAAAAATAAAGAAAAAAGAAAAAATAATTGGTTTATGCCAAGAAAAGGGATGTATACATGGGAAATATCTAGTTATTAGGCAAATTCTATCACATTTACATGGAAGTGTCTAATTCTGATAATTTGAAAAATAAAAGTTTCAGAGTTGTTTTGTTTAGTGGTAAAGAGTAAAGCTAAGATAAACCTTTTTGAGTTCCTTGAAGACCTGCGTCTTGGTCTTTTTTACTGCTACACAAAACTCAGCAGAGGCTGGGAATTTTAGGAAAAAAGTGGGTTTTGTAGAGCTCCAATTTGATGACTGAACCTGCAAGGTGAGTCTCTTCAATTTTTTTGGCTCTGCTGGGATTTTCTGGTCATATCCCAATATGGTGGGAATGAGAGGCATGTGAGAGGGACAGATGATAAAGTGGAATAGCCTTATTTTAAATAAATCTAATTTATTTTAGATTCTTAAAAGTGTACATGCCTGATTCTTCTTCCCATTAAAGCTTCATGTCCATGGAAATCTATTCTTACCAGGGACGAAACCTTTTCTCTCGGGGCTAGAAATACTTGGAGTAGTAAATAGTGAGGCTGTGACAGCAATTATGGTCAGAAGAAGCAGAAAGAAACAAAACCTAGTGATAGGATACTATGGAATGAGAACTAGGAGTCCTGAGAAGGGGAACAGGCCCTAGCCTGACCTGCATCTCCGGTTTCTTGGTGATGGATGTGGGTACTCAGTCCCTGGACAGTATTGGCTTGGTTGCCTATCTTAGCAGTCTGTGACACTGTCTGTGTTTCTCTCTGGGCTGACTTTGATTTTGAAACTCTGAATACAGGTTCCCAAATGTTAAATCCTTGTCTCATCAACAATCATTAATATAGGATGGATGGGAACCCATGGGTTCCTGGTAAAAGAAGAGGCCATGGAAACTCTGTGTGTGATGGAATCAGTATTTGCATTGCATCAGCTCTGACCTCCACACCAGAACAGAGGTGAGTCAATGGGGAAGTCACTATGGGTGTGACTAGCATTGCATCTAAGTCTTCCATACCCACCCTCCAGCTAAAAAGAAGAAATAAAGAAATAGGAGGAAGGAAGGCAGTAAAGACTGTTGTGTGACATTATTTCTGAGAGACATGAACACATGTCAATGGTAGACTAAAGTAATAGTATCACTGAATCTAACTTTCTGAACCAATGAATTTATTGGAGTCACAGGAGTATGAGTGAAAGATCACTTGTAGGAGCATGGATGACTCAAAGACAGCTACCAAAAGCCCATCACACAGTGGGTGATAAGTCTCAAAAGTTGGCCTGGAGCTCACTTCAGCACTTGGAGGAAGCTCAACAGTTAGAACTGTCCTCAGTAGTCCTTGCTACTTATACAGCCTTGTGAGGGGCCTCATGAATCCAGTAAGTTTCAGGGACTTCCTGAATATTTGTGGATTATTTTCTTTCTGATTCTTGCAAAACTCCCTTTTAGAACTGAGTCTCATCAAGCTCTCTTCCAAGATGGCATGTTTTGTTTCAGAAAATATTGCTACACAATGGGATGGCCAGAAAATGTTGTCTGCATGAGGAAGTTGCAGTGTACAGTGGTACTTAGGAGACTCAGCGCTATTGAGTCTAAGCAGCCATGTAGGCATCATTAGCCATAGTAGCACCATCCCAGGTTCCCTGATGTGGGAAATGCCACTTTGATTTGCTATGTGATCACTATCTTGGTTGTATGTGACTGTCCAAAGATTTATCTCAACTTTTTATTTGTGTTTCCATTTGAGGTTCTGTGTGTGCATGCAAGTGCAGGTGCTTATGGAGACGTGGTGGGCACTTCCAGGTTCCAGGGCCACACATGTGTAGACAAGCACTCAGGCAAAATACTTAGCTGTACTAGGACATTAAAAGGCCCTACATGACCTACATGTAGCATGGTTGTGTCATTTACATATGATGCAGCTATATAAGCCTTTGAACGCATGCGTGAGCTCTGTCATCTGTGTATGACATAACTACATCAATCCCCCCAGACACACACTGTGCGCATGTGCTAGGCAGCCTTTAAAAGCTGGACTCGCCATCTTCAAGCTCTCTTCACGCCGACTTCCCCATGCCTGTACATGTATCTCCTCTAATAAACTCTTAAATGGGTTTGTTGTGTGCTTCATTCTCACCCACACCAGGTAATTTCAGTTAGAGCCTCTGGGGCATGACTTATAGGCCAGTGTGGTGTGTCTACACAGGTACTGAGAACCAAACTCAGGATCTCAGTCACTTGTTTTGCCTCCTCCGTGATGCATTTGGCTAGCTGACTGGTCAACAAGCCCAGCAACCTTCTATCCTCTCCCACCAGCACTAGGATTACAACCACAAACAAGCACTGGAGGAAAAAGCAGCCTTTTATCAACTGGCCTTGGGGAAGCCAGATTTCCACATGCAAAAGAATGAGACTCAATTTCATCTCTCTCAAATTATAAAAAGTTCAATTCAAAATGTGTTCAAGGCCTAACTAGACATAAGTCTTGAAAGTTTGAAAGTACCAGAGAAAAATGCTGGGAAAACACTTGAAGATATATAGATGGACAAAGATGTTCAGAACAGGAATCCAAATCACAGGCATAATCCCAAGGATTGACAAAAGGATTGCATAAAATTGATGATTTTGAGATTGGAGAGATATCTTAGTGGATAATGAAGGGATAATGACTCAAAACAAGGAAATTCAGATGAGTTGGAAACTCCCCTTACATCATAGTGATAAGAACACTTACTTGATGGAAAAAAAAAACAGCGACAGAGAAAAGTTGAACTCCTTTGGCCTTGGAACCGCAGGGGCCCAGCCACAACAGGCAGAACAGAGACCACCCAGCCACCACCCAGAAATGGACTAGCCAAGGGTAAAGTACCTAACATTCCAAAGGAAATACCTAACATTCCAACCATTGTAGATAGCCTAGCACACAGTCATTCCCTTGACAAATATCAGCCAATGGGGGTACTGAACCTTAGAAATCTCTCATCCCAAACTCTGTTGTGATAAAAGCCCTACCTCAACTGAACTCAAAGCTCTCTGATCGTGCCAATACATTGGACACACAGAAAATCTGAGTTCGAAATTGAATAAAGACTCTTTGCTTTTATATATGGGACTTGGTCTCCTTGTTGGTTTTGCAGGGATTCCATTATCTGGGCATATGGATAATGATATGGTACATATCTATAATAGATATGGTACATATCTATTGATAAAACTTTCCTCCCTAAATTTCCCCTTTTATCCTATAAAGTCCAGAAGTCCTACGCCAGGCAAACAATCTCCACTCTCTCAGAGGGGCTGCTGTTCTTCACTGTTCTGATTAAAGGACAGTTCACTTCTGCAGAGCTTGGTATTCCAAGCCTTTACCTTCACTCTTCTCCACCAATCCCAGTCTAACAGTTAAGCATCAAGATTGCTTCTTCAGAGTTCCCAGGATTGATTCCCAACACCAACATGGTGGTTTCTCTGGTTCCAGGGGATCCAGTGTTCTCTCTGACTTTTGTAGGCGCTACATGAACCTGCACAGATATATGCAGACAAAACACCCTTTAACATGAAAGTAGGAAATAAATATATCTCATTTTCTAAAATATTAAAGAGTTCCACAAAGCAAAGAGTATAATTGGGAGAATGAAGAGAAACCAGAGTGAAAAAAAGTCTTTGCCAACTACACATCAGACAAGAGATTTATACATAAGATATATAAAGAACTATAGGAATTAAAGACCCCCAAAATATCATTCACTTAATAACTGGACTGCTGAACTGAATAGATAGCTTTTGAAAAAGTGTACAACACCCTTAGCCACCAGGGAAATGCAAATTAGAATTGCTTTGCTCCTCATTTCACTCTAGTTAGAACATCTTGCCAGTAGGGGACAATGACAAGATACTGGCAAGTTTTGGGGGAAAGAGGAACGCCATTCACACTTGTGGGATTGTGACTTTGTCCAAGTGCTGTGGAAATCAGTATGAAAGTTTATAAAAATGCTGAAATTAGAATTAGCATGTGACTAAGCTCTAAAACTTTTAACTATAAACCCAAAGACTCTAAGTAAACACATTACAGAGATGCTTATTATGGCAATTTAAATGAGAAATGTACCCAGAGACTCATGCATTTGAACACTTGATCCTTTATTGGAGGACTTATTTGCAGGGCATGTCATGAAACCTTAGAAGGTGGAGCCTTGCTGGAGGAAGTAAGTCATTGGGGGTGAGGGTTGAGACTTTCTAGTCTAATTCCACTTCCTTTATCCTCTATTTCCTGTGTGCAGATGAAATATGATCTCTGTTTCTAGGTCCTGTGTTGTTGGAGACTGTTCATTTGTTCCTGAGTGCCCTAATGTGAAATATTCACACAGAAACTGTATTAATTACAATGGTACTTGGCCTATTAGCTTATGCATATTTCTGGCTAACTCATATCTTAACATAAGCCGTTTCTATCAATCTGTGTATTGCCACGTGACTGTGGCTTACTGGCAAGGTTCCTACACATTTGTCTCTGGCAGAGGCTACATGGCTTCTCTTTGACTTCACCTACCCTTTCTATATATCTCTTTCAGCCTGACTTTACTCTGTTAAGTCATTGACTGAAAGCAGTTTCTTTATTAATCAATAAAAGCAACACATAGATAGGATTTCCCACACCATTTCCCCTTTTTGGTTTAAATAAAAAGGAAGGTTTGAACTTTAACATAGTAAAACTACATATAACAAAACAGGTGTCAAGCAAGAATTACAGTTATAATATTTATATCTACTTTAAATATCATAACTAAGGAAAATTATAATTATAGCTATCTATTCTTCAACTCCATCAAAGACTCCAGAAGGAAATAATATTACCTAAGTTAAGCAACTTCCAAAAACTCTAGAATTGACAGAAACACCTTGCTGCCTGGATAGTCACTCAAAGTTCTTCTGTAACATTTCAGGCACCCATCTTTAGCCTACTGGCCCATAGAATATGGGAGACTTTTCCATGAAGCAGGAAATTTCAAAGACAATTTTACCTATATTGGCAGTGGTATTGCATGGGTATGGATCACTTTGTCACTTGTCAGTCACTTTCTTCTGTGTCCTACAGAATGTCTAAAAGACCTTTTCATGAAGCGGGAACCCTGAAGGACTGTCTCACCTTCTTTAGGCAGCTTCAGCAGTCATTTTTCTATGGGTCCTGCAAGTCTAGTCAAACAGTTCAGGAAAGAGCAGTTTCTTGCCCAAATGGCTAACAAACTCCATGAGGAGCTTCTTCAATGTCCATCATCCTCTTGAAGTAGATTGGTGCTGCCAGGAGCAGATGTGTCTCATATCATGAAAAGTCCTAAGTTCTTAAAACATTTTAAACGCCATATTCTACAGTCTTTGAAAGATCCAAAGAATATCTATCCATCTGAAATACATCTCTATACATCTAGAAAACATAACTAACATGACTACAAGCTTGACTATTATTTATGACTCTCTATTAACCTATTTCTTAATTATACATTATACTTTTAAATGAACCACACAAACACAGTACCTTAATCAAGATCAGACATACATATACACAGTATGACAAAATTGTCCTTAAATTTGTGTCACTAGACCAAGATCCATACTCATGCAAATCTCTGTAATATATCCCCCTTTAAATGTAAAGAAACATTTATAAACAGTATTTGGGAATTTGGGCATAGTCTTTTTCCAAACTGCTT
This sequence comes from Arvicola amphibius, assembly GCF_903992535.2. Lineage (NCBI taxonomy): Eukaryota > Metazoa > Chordata > Mammalia > Rodentia > Cricetidae > Arvicola > Arvicola amphibius. The sequence goes on along the minus strand of NC_052054.1, from coordinate 72,277,518 downwards.
CCTGCTTTTTGTTGGGCAAAGTAATTTTGGGGGTGTTCATGGTATGTTTTAAATCAAGTACCTTTCAGGGATCTTGGTCCATCAGACCACATTAGTGTGGAAGAAATTCACAGGTCCTCATCTTCGGTGGAAACAAAAGAAGCACCTCTTCCAAAGCAACAAACCTTTAAACCTAAATTTTTTTTTTTTTTTTTTTTTTTTTTTTTTTTTTTTTTTTTTTTTGGTTTTTCGAGACAGGGTTTCCCTGTAGTTTCTAGAGCCTGTCCTGGAACTAGCTCTTGTAGACCAGGCTGGCCTCGAACTCAGAGATCCGCCTGCCTCTGCCTCCCGAGTGCTGGGATTAAAGGTGTGCGCCACCACCGGCAAGATACCTTTAAAGTATATATGTTGGTTTAACTTAGCAGCCCATACAACAAAATGTCTCTCTGTACTTAGCTCCTTCAAAGTAAAAAAAAAATTCAAAGAAAACAATAATATACACAGTCTAGATTCTCTGTTCATATTCCATCTTTATGTGGCTTATTTTTCTTACTCTATTACTTTTTTTCAAGTTTAATATTTATTTTATTATCTTTACTGCTTTAACCTATGACTGTCTGTACTCTTTTATGTTACATTTATTGTCTCTTTTCTCTTTTTCTTCTCTCTCCCAAGCCTACATATATTTTTCAAACACACTGTGTCTCATTTAGAGGTGTTTTATGTCTGAATCTGTCCTATTATGTATCTGAAATCCTTTTCTGTCCAGAAGAACTTATTAAGATGCTAAGTGGCATTACTAGGAGTAAAGCTGCTTTGCCTTTTAGATCTGCCCAGTCCAACATGGTGGAGGTCTGTTCATTGCCTCTGAGAGCCATGTACATTGCCCCATTGTTAGGAACACAGTGGGTCTATGTTGCTATTAAGCAAGTTCTCCTCACAGACCCCATTCTCCTCACAGACCCCATTGAAATGCTCCATAGCTGGACTTCCCAAAAGAATCAGAGTCATTTGTGCTGGTTAATCAGGAAGTTTTCTTAAAGGAACTGTGCAGTTTTTTGCTGCTACTGCTGAGTCAGGAAGCCTTTTCATAAAAGAGTTGTGCCTCTGCTTGCTTCTAGCAAACAGAGCCCGCCCAAGAAAATCCTGCTACCAAAAAGACATGCTTAGTTCTGTTCTCTTATATCTAGAATGTATTTTTAAGCTTTCTCAGGTTTTACAGGGATATAGTCGATTACGTTGGCATGCCAATTTGCTGAGGCTGGCAGCTCAGCCCCGAAATAATCACACAGAAACCATAACAGCAACAGTCCTGCTGTCATTTCATGCCTTCTCCATGATGATGGGCTCTATACCTTTGCAACAGTAAACTGAAAGAAACTTTCCTCCTCAAGTTGTTTTTGGCCATGGTATTTTGTCTCTACAACAGAAAAGTAGCTAATAAGATTGTATGCTCATGCATATTGTTGCATATTCCAAATATGCATGAAAAGGATTCAAAATACTAAATTGAAGCTTGCCATGTGCTCCAGGAAAGGGGTACTTTTCTTGAACAATAAGGTTCTGGTACCTATATGACTTGAGCATTTTTTTTCTTTTTCTGTAGCAAAAACTACATTGGTATAATCATCCCCCGTGTCTGGGAGAAACTGGCATCAGGAATCTCAGTGGGGTTGAAAAATGTCACCCAGCATTGAACTGAAATGGATGAATCCTATTCCTCAGACTTTCTTGCAAGAGACTTATTCATTCATAGTCTGTCTCATTTATTTTGCTATGGTCACAAAAACTGACTAATAGAATCTTCGAGACTTTTAGATTTTTCTTTATTTCCTAATCTGGAAACCTTAGACAGTAGCACTCACTTGCAGCATCTGTGAAATGTACTTCTATATTCAAGGAAAAGGAGGCTCTAATTCTTCCTGAGCACCCAGTTGGGAATTATACATGAGGAACATCTGAGACATATGAATATTTCCACTGAATCTTTCTTAAATCAATCCAACTCAATTCCAGATCAGGTTAACATGATTACTTCAGTTAAGTCATGTCACCATAAGAATGACACAGATTGTCACATCGTTTTAGTGTTTGTGTTCAATCAGAGACTCTGCCAGGTATTTTAACAATTCCTGATTCTCCTGTCCTCTTATGGCTTTAAAGCCAAGGCCAAAAGGAGGAAGCTGCAATTAGAGTCAGGAGAACAGAACCAAAACTCTGTCCTGACATATTTCCACTCATTACACATCACTTTCTATCACGCTTTTCAGTTTCAGTCTTGGCCCCTCCTGTCTTCATTGTTGAGGATGCTTCTACTCCAGGAACACCCTTCACCCAGCTATGAAACACCATTTCCCGAATCCTCATCTCATCTTTACTGAGCTCTGTTCATGCTTCTCCTTTCTGCATTGCTGATAGGACCAGACAAACTGCCATGAATTCTGTTCCCGTCTACCCTTCTAGTGAATTCAAAGATAATTCATCTAATAGGATAACAATGCACTGTATATGATGCTGAAACAAGTCCAGGGCATTTCCCAGGTAATATACTGATAACTATGGATGAGTCTAATTGGCAAACACATTCATTTTCCACAAGGTAGTTTTTATCCTCATTCATCTAGAAGCTGACTCAGAGGGTCCTTTGGTTGATGGTGGGTCTATGAATAGGAGGAATGAGGCAGACATTCAGGGGTTTATATGTAGTGGTTAATTATCCTGGTCACCTTGTTGATTGTTGTGAATCAAGGGATTCATGGATAAATGTTCTAGGATCTACTCAGAGATCATACCCTGCCAGTGTCGGGAAGAGAATCTCCTGCCCCTCCTCCACTCTTCTCCATCTGTCCATCTGCTGGCCAGGTCATTTCTTTTGTCTATTTTTATACTTTGTGAATGGATTTTCACTCTCATCATTCTGTTTTTTCCACGTGTTCTCAGCTTTCAAAGGGAAGAGAATAGTCGATCTTTACAGCATGTTCCAAGAGGAACTTGAGGAAGGGCCGGTCCACAGAAACAGCTAACTCGAGCTTGTTGGAGCTCATGGACTCTGAACTGACAACTGGGGAACCTGAGTGGCACCAAACTAGGCTTTCTAAATGTGGGTGACCGTTATGTGGCTTGATTTGGGAGAATGGCAGTAGGACCAGAACTTACTCTGGGTGCATGAACTGGGTTTTGGTAGTACATTACCTTTGGTGTAGTACCTTGCTCAGTCTTGATATGGAAGGAGAGGTTTGGTCCTTCCTCAACTTGGTATGTCAGACTTTGCTGACTCCCTAAGGGAGGCTTTATCTCCTCTGAGGAGAGGATGGAGGTGTGTAGTGACATTTTATATGTGCTTTAATAAATAAAGCTTTCCCGAAGATCAGGAAATCAAAACAGTCACACTGACCAACCTTACAAACCAGGCAGCAATGACACACACCCTTAATCCCAGTAGCCATAATAACATACACCTTTAATCCCAGTAGCCTTGGCATCTGGATGAGACATTCCATGCCAGGATAGTTATAACATCTTTGTCCGTACAATTCAGAGAGTTTTGTGGACCCCATGTCAGTAACAGCTTGGTGAAGTTCAGTTACAGAGTCCTGCCAGTTGTTTCTTGGAGAATTATCTTTCCTTCTGGTGTCCTCCAACAACACGTGTCTGAGCTGTTCATTTTTTCCTTTGGCATCCTCTATTTCCTCATGGTTGTATCATGGAGTCTTAGCAGCACTGGGTCAGGGAATGTCATTGAGATATCAATAGGCCCCACTGGTCTTAGGGCTATTTGTTGAGCAGCCAGGTCAGCATCCCGGTTACCTCCCTGCATCAGAGGAGTCATCTTTTGGATTTCTTTGGCAGTGGATGGTAACAATTCATAGGGGAAGCCAATGTGCCTCTAGGAGATCCGGGATTTTTTCTTTGTTTTTTAATGTTTTTTCCCTCAGTGGTAAGAAATCCTCTTTCTTTGTAGATCATATCTTGATATCCACAGTAGTAAAGCATAGCAACTGTCTATTTATATGGTGGTGGGTTTCCTTTTCCCTTCTGAGATCCTGGGTAAGATTGATTAGTTCTCTCTTGGCTGACGTACCTGGTTTGGGCACAAATTATTTGAGATGAATATCTGGTTTCATCTTTTGTCTTGTGACAGTCACAGATGACCTCCTGAGGGTCACCTTCAGGCAAGGGGATAGAAGGTTTGAGGGTGGTGGTTTCTCAGTTCTGACTTGAGGATAGTGTAGGAGTCGGGCCTGATATTGAATCACACAGTTACTAGACATCCAGCATTCTGGTGTTCTTCAGAGAAGGACGTCAATGGTGTGGGGTGCTGTGAGTATAAGATCCTCACCTAGAGTTCATGTGTGTGTGTGATTTCTATTAGACTAGCAGTAGCTCACAGCTCTTACACAGGTGGGCCATCCTGTGGCTGCAGAGCCCAGTCATTTTGTTGGTTATGTCACAAGGTGTTTCCATGAACCCAAATTTTGGGGAATATCTTCTGTAATGTCTTTTTTTAGTCTGGGTGGGGAACACTTAACCAGATTTATCTCTGAAGGTGACACATCAAGCAAACTTCTTCTTTGTTTCTTTTTTGGGATAGAGTTATTAGACTCTTCTGAACTGTTAGGCATTGATTGATCCAAGCCAGTCCTGGGGACCTGGAACACCTCAGGTTCACTACCTAGGAGCAACTTCACACCAGCACTCCTCTATATTCTAAGTGACTCTGATCCCTGAGGATCTCATTGGGAACCAGAAATTTTGTGGGGTATCCTCCAGAGAAGACTTCTCAGACATGGGTTTAAGTTAATACAATATCTTTATCAGCTGGGAGACTGTCATAGGCCTTTGAAACCTCAGAGCCCACTCCTAGTGACACATTTCCTCCACCAAGGCCACACCTCCTAATCATGTTAATCCTTTTCAGATAGTGCCTGTGGTGGTTTGAAAGAAAATGGTCCCAAAAGGGAGTTGTACTATTAAAAGGTATGGCTTTGTTAGAGTAGGTATAGCCTTGTTGGAGGAAGTTACACTCAGTGTGGCACACAGTTGCTTCTGTGGCCTGTGGATCAAGATGTACAACTCTCAGTTCCTTTTCCAGTGCCATGTCTGCCTGCATGCTCCCATGCCACCCAGCATGACAATAATGAACTAAACCTCTGAACTGTAAGTCAGCCCCAATTAAATTAAAAGTTTTCCTTTGTAAGAGTTGCTATGGTGATGGTGCCTCTTCAGAGTGCTAGAGACCCCAACTAAGACACTGCCACTCCCTCACGTCTAAGCATTCAAATTTACGAGCCTATTCAAACCACCATGATAGTACTACTAGACTTAGTTCTCTCATATTTTATGAACATATCCTTTCCAAGAGAGAACCTGGAAATGTTCACATAAAATAAATAAAGAAAAATTTAAAGTTCATTGAACTAAATATGGAGAAATAGAAGATAAAGATTGTGGGAGCATGTGTGACAAAGCTGTAAACTTACTGTGACCTATAAAAGGTACAGCATGCAGAATGTTCTTCCCATAAGGGATTCTTGTAGAAAGAATTGCACAAACTATGAAAAGTGGATGCAATTTAAACAAGGACATGAAGGGAATTCCCTGATATGGCCTCATCATCGCTGTGGGAAAGCTGAAGGCCTGGGAGAAATATTCTTGGCTCCTTCACATGGTCAAACATAATGAAACAATACCAGGTGTGCTTCCTCTCTGTATTTATATTTGCTTAAGCTAATTGTAAACATCACCTCAGGTTTTGTTTGCTTTGGAAACAAAAAATAAGAAGTGCTTTGTTTGCATTTCTCCTGAGCTCAGACTTTTGGCAGTTTATTGGATCTATGATGACTTAGTTTTGGAACACGGCCAAGAGAATGACACATGGTGAATGTGCCCGGGCAAACTGTGAGAGAGGATCTAGGAAAAAAGGCAGATACCCGTTTATACCAGGTACATTTTGTTCATTGGATTCACACATGATTTTGTGCCTCCTCTGACAAACATTTGCATTTAATTTATAAGATATGTTTATTCTTGCTGGATACCAGAACACAGCTAAAGAACCCAATCTGGTCAGTGTACCCTGAGTATGGATATGGCCTTCTGCCACACTTTCATACTTTGCCAGATATAATCAACAGTATATGCCAGGCAGCTGTGTTTAAATTGGTCTATCCTGAGAAAGTTCTGGGAATGGACTTCTCTGGGAATATTTACTATGTGCTTATTGACATTTGTTTGTGTATCTTTTGAACTCAAATGACCTTCATTAGGCTATTGCTTTCTTTGATACATTCATGTATAAAAGTATATTGAAACTGAAGTAAGGTTGTCTACAGCATTAGTCTACCCCCTTTTTTCAGGTGAGAAGCCCCCACACCACTGCTCAACAATGGCATGGGCAGCACCTTTTAGACATAGTTTATAACCACAGAAATGGCAATAGAACAATTTAAAGTGATAACAGAAAATAGCAGCCCATGTTGACTTGTATACCCTGTTAAAATAGCCTTTGAAACTGAAGATAAGTTATCTTCCACTGAGTGTTGAGGGTACTGACTGGGTATGGTGATCTTCACTGAACAGAGCTTCTCTGAAACCGATAGAAACAGCTGAGTGTGGTGGTGCATGTCTTTCATCCCAACCCTCTGATCCAACTATTTCTCTGGAGCCACATTTCAGATGAAGTGAGAGTAGCAGAGACTGGAGTGGAGACAGTCTTATACAGCTGTGGATCCTCAGGCCAGCAGAGGGAGCTGGGCCTTCTCAGCTATGGTGTCAACAGAAGTAGGCAGGACTGGAGGGATGGCTCAAAAGTTAAGAGTATGTACTGCCCTTCCAGAGGACACAAGTTCAGTTCCCAGCATCATGCAGATCAGTTCACTACCACTTGTAACTCCAGCTCTAGAATATCTGATGGCCTCTACTGGCCTTTAGGGGCATTGCAGTCTTGTTCACACACCTTGTTTCTCTCCAACTCCCACCCCAACACATACAAAAATACTTAAAGTCTTAGCAAGCAAACAAAAAACCTGACATTAAAAGGGGGCAAATCTATGATTTAGGAGCCTATATGAGACCTATTGAGGTTCCCTGTTAGATCCAGGTTCTATAAAACACACAGAACCATCCAATCCTGCTAGAGATAAGAGTCTTAAGAGACATCTATCTCAGGTGACAACATAGAGAGGCCAATTACATTGAAAAGATATGTGATATGGTTATATGTTGGAAGTGAGAGACCAGAATGGCCTTAAGGGTTACATGGAGAAGTGGTTGGTATGTTCCCAAGGAGTAAGCAGGACAGGACCTTTGCTGTATTTTCAAGACCATCAGAGAAGACAGGAGACTCGGCATAGGTTTGTCTGGTGTGTGTGACTTTGGACTATAGTGGTGTCTGCTATCTGTGTGGTCTCTGGCTCTGGGTTGATCTGAGGAGTGGAAGACTTAGGTAAATGGGTTGACTCTGAGTGGAGACACAATAGTTTGGTGATGCAGCTGCCCTTTCTTACATATGTATCAAAGACATTATAATGTGGACAGAATAATAAGAAAACAGAGCATGATTGCATCCAGGACACAAAGTCAGACATCCATGGTATTATGCCATCTTTCTGATTTCAATAATTATGTTAGTGTTATATAACATGATGCATGATTAGAAGCCCATGAAAGAGTAAAACTCTCTCTACAACGTCCTTTGAATTTTTTTGAAATTTACATTTCATAAATCTGAAATTACCTCAAAAATTGAAGCACTACTAAATTATTATTTTTTTTTTTGGTTTTTCGAGACAGGGTTTCTCTGCAGCTTTTTTAGAGCCTGTCCTGGACCTAGCTCTTGTAGACCAGGCTGGCCTCGAACTCACAGAGATCCGCCTGCCTCTGCCTCCCGAGTGCTGGGATTAAAGGCGTGCGCCACCACCGCCCGGCAGCACTACTAAATTATTAACCTGAGAAAAATCCTGACTACTCCCTAAGATTATCATCAAGATGCTGTACTACATCCTCAAATGCCTCAAATTGAACTCACCAACTGGCCTTTCTCATTATTATGGGTCTTGGTTTCCTTGGCTTTGGTCTCTGAGTCATATGTGGACATTTATGGGATCGTTGGGCCACAGGTAGAATTGTATTATCACCATCAAAATAACTGATATGGGTGAGGTCCAGGAGCAAAGGTTGTGATGGGTGTGGTGCTGGGGGCAGGGACAGCCTGAGTTCCCAGCCACTACCAACCTGGCACAGTTCCTCAATCAGACATTCTTCCGACCCATTACACTGATTGAAGTTTTCATTGAAGCCCACATTGGAATATGCCATAATCTTGCTCAACATCTCACCACTCTTGCATTACAGGGCCATGATACAACCTCCCTCTGACCATCAACGTCACTGATGCATCTTAGAGTTGGCCAGAATGATGGAAAGTGTTTTCTCTAAAGAGAAGCAGTTACCATAACATGTAGACAGAATCATCTTGTTAGAGACCTCGATCCATTAATAATCAATATACGGCTTCTCCCTTGTTTCTTCTCTGAGTGTCTCTAGAAATTACAGTGATTTTCCTCTCATCTTCCTTGTTTGGACAAGTCTCAGTGAGAAAGGCTCATTTGTATGCACTTTTTAAACTTTTATTCTTCTCTCATACATTATATTCTGACCAAATTTTCCCTCCTTTCCACTTCTCCTAGTCCCTGCCCCCCACATCAACTCCTCCACTATTTCTCTTTTAAAAAAAAGAGCAGGCCTCCTGGGCATATATAGAGAACATGGCCTGATAAGATGCCATGAGACATCACAAACCCTCATATCATGGCTGGATGTGACAACACAATGGGAAGGAAAGGATCCCAAGCTCAGGCAAAAGAATCAAGAGACAAACCCACCCTTATTGTTGGGAGTTCCACAAGAATACCAAGCTACCCAACCATAAAGAATACACAAAGAACATAGTTAGACCCATACAGGGTCCAAGTTTGTTGCTTCAGTCTCTGTTAGCCCCTATGTAGGTTGTGTTCTTGGGATGTCCTTGACCCCCTCTTGGCCCCTACAAACCTTCCAACCCCCTCTTCTGCAGGGTTACACTGGTTTTTGCCAATTGTTTTGCTGTGGATCTCTCCATTGGCTGGCTAATGATACTCCTCTGATTACAATTGGGCTAGGCACAGATCTATAAGTATAGTAGAACAGAATATCATTAGGAATCACTTCATTGGCTTTTTTTCCCCAGTCATGTGTGTGCTTCTGTCTTAAGTCTCTGGACTATCTTGCTTCTGATTCCTGGCCATCCAGACAATTTCAGACTTGGGCTCCCTCTTGTTGTGTGAGCTTTAAGTTGGATCAGTCATGGGTGGCCACTCCCACAAGTTCTGTTCCAACATTGCCACAGCAAGTCTTGCAGAAAGGACAGATTGTAGGGGGAGGGTTTTGTGGTTGAATTGACATCCCAGTCCGACTGCTATGAGCCTTTTCTGGTTACAGAAGATGGTCAATTCAGGCTCCATACCCCCCATTCTCAGGAAACTTCACTAGAGTCACTCTCATGGATTCAAGGGAGTTCTCACTGCATTAGATTTTTATACCACTCCCCAAGTGACCCCCAGCTCCGGTCATCTCTCACAGTACACTCTCCCTCTGTTTCCTCCCCATCCCTGCCACCTGATCCCTCCTGTTCCCATCCCCACCCACCCCCAGTTCACCTGAAAAATCTATTCTATTTTTCCTTCCCAGGTGAATGCATCTGCTCTGAGAGACACTTAAAGAAATGTTCAACATCCTTATCCATCAGGGAAATGTGAATCAAAGCTACTAAGAGATTTCATTTTATACCTATCAGAGTTGTTAAGATCAAAAATACAGGCAACAGCTCATGTTGATGAGAATGTTGAGCAATGGGAACACTCCTCAATTGCCAGTGGGAGTACAAACTTGTACAGCTTCTCTGGAAATCAGTATGATGGTTTATCAGATAATTGGGAAATAATCTACATCAAGACCCAGCTATATTTCTCATGGGCATATAATAAAAAGATGCTCCATCCTACCTCAAAGATACTTGCTCAACTGTGTTCACAGCAGCTTTATCCATCATAGACTGCTGTACAATCAATAAAACCCAGAGACAGAAACTGGGGCTGAACCTGAAGGTCAGAAAAGCAAAACAGCCAGTACTGGTAATAATCTTAGTCTGAAATGCGATCCTGTCTTCAGGAAGCCTCAGAAGGAGACTGTGAGAACTGTCTCTTCCAATTTTATATTTCTCACTAGTGCTGGGTTAAAGGTGTACTCCACTACCACCCAGTTTCTATGGCAAACAAGTGTGGCTACTGGGATTAAAGGTGTGTGTCACCACTGCCTGTTCTGTAAGGCTGATCAATGCAGCTGTTCTACTCTCTGAACTTCAGGTAAGCTTTATTTATTAAAATACAAATAAAATATCACTACATTTCTCCTTTCTGTCTAAAATAAAAAAGCTATAACTAATATAAAAAACTATATACCATAGGTACAGTTAGTATATACAATATATACAGGCAATAAGTGCATTGACTATATCTAGTCTATTTGCATTCGAAAAATTCAGAGAAAATACTCCATATTCTATCTTATCTTCGTGAGTCCAAAGTCTTTCTATCATAACTTGTTTTCTGTGTTTGGTAAATGAGGAAAGCTATAAGTATCTAATCTAATTCAATTCCCTCAGAGAACTAAGAAGGAAATAATATTAACTGAGTAGGTAGGAAATGTGAGCAAGAGAATTACAAAATTATGAGAAATGATGGAAACATATGGCTGCCTGGACAGTCACCCAAAGATTCTCTGCAACATTGGGGCATCCATCATTGGCCTACAGGCCTAGAATATCTGACAGATTTTTCTGTGAAGCAGTATATTATGAAGGGCTGTGACTCCTTGCCCTGACAATGTTTGGTAGTTACTTTCTTTTGTATCCTGCTTGTCCAATTAGGACAGCATACTGTCTGAAGTCAAGGCAAGGGCATTTTCTTGCTCAGTGATTTACTTTTGATACAAAGAAAGTAAACTTCATGTGGAGTTTCTTCAATGCCCATTATCTTCTCTGAAGTAGATTGGTGTTTTCAGGAGCAGACATGTCTCGCTGTCATAAAAAGGACTATTTTATTAAAACATCATAAATTCCATATTCTGTAGATCTCTGCAGTGTTTGAAGATGACCTGTATATCTAAAATATATCTTTGTTTGACCTTAAAAACATATCTAATGTGACTACAAGTTCAATTATAATGGGTGAATATTTACTAACCTGCATTTTTAATTATCCTAAACAGTTGGTAATAATAACTTTAAAAGAATAAAAATTTGCATTACATTATTAAATGAGCTGTATCAATTTTTGTCCAGTCTATGTGTAGTGGGAAATTGCAGGGCTTGTCTTAAGTCCTGGGTAGAGAGTCTGTTAGACTGGATCATCTCAGCTAGCCACCTCAAAATTGTTCTGAGCAGTTTGTAGCTCAAAGCTAACCATTAAGCACTGCTATCAGCTGAATGGCATCATATGAACCAGATGAAATAGCTGTTGTGAAACCCCATCTTCTTCTGGGAGACTTCAGAGACTACTGTAGGTAAATTTATTGTTCACCATTGAAAACTTAAACATTATTTATATCAAAACATAATGTTTGAATTTCAATAGACATATATTCAAAGAAAGGTACCATAGAGACAAAAATAGATAAGGGCAGAAGAAGAATTTTTGAAAGCAGAGTTTTGAAAACCTTAGTTCCTAGATTTTTATCTTTCTTCTATCTCACAACAGGTGGTTCTCCTGATATGAGGCAGAAACTCTGAAATTTTCTTTTAACAACATGCTTGGGTTTAGAGAATAAGATCCTCAGTTCAACACCAAAGATGGTTTGATTTTTAAGTAAGTTGGGACTACCACTATATCGAGAAGTAAGGAGGTATGTATTTTTTGCTTGGTGATTCTTTCTGAATATCTATCTATCTTTTCTTCTTTAGGTGTCTAGATGTGCAAGGTCTCTTAACTTCTTAAAGATGGGTATTTTCTATTTTTCTGAAAAGACAAGAGTAGACATCTGTCCCAACCCTTGTGAGGTTTCCTTACAACTTGTAGGATTGCTGTCTCTCTGGATGAGCTGTCATTTCTCTGTCTCAAGAGGTTTCTCTTTCTTAAACCAAATCTTGATTAATTTTGATGATATTAATAAACTTTCTTCTGTGGAAACAAGGACAAAACCCTTTCCCCAATGTAGCACATCTTCTGAGGACAACACATTCTTTATACACTGGCTGATTCAATTCAGAAACTTTTTATAGTGTCCAATGTCTCTCTGCAGCTGTTGTTCCTTTCTTATTAGCTTTAAGAAAATTCAAGGTTAATAAAACATTTTGTTATCATTTATGGGGGTATTTATCATCCCTTTCTGCTTATTTAACATATCCTTTAGAGTTTAACTTGATCATTCTATAACTGCCTGACCTGTGGATTGTTTGGCATACCTGTAATATGCTTTATATTATAATAAGCAAAAGACTGTTTCATTTTCTTAGAGATACATGGGGGATTATTGTCTGTCTTTATTTGTCCAGGTATACCTATGATGGCCATAACTTCTAGCAAATCTGTGATTACTGAATCAGCCATTTCTGAACTCAAAGCAGCTGTCCTTTGAAAACCTGAATAGGTATCAATGGTATGGTATACATATTTTAATTTTCCAAATTCTACAAAATGGAACACACCCATCTGCCAGATTTCATTACTTTGAGTACCCTTTGAGTTACTTCCTGCAGTTAGTAGTGTTTGGTTTTATAAAGAGCAAATAAGACATCTCTTTATAATTTCCTTGGCTTGCAGTCATGTTATGGAAAAGTTGTTTTTTAAACATTTTGTATTGACAAAATTTTTGTGTGTGAAATTCTGAAGCCTTCAGCATATTTCTAATCAATAACTGTTTGATTTCTGCTTTACCTTGTGCTAGAGTATCTGGAAGATCCATATAGAAACAGATGTATGTTATATCTATGGAAAAAAGCCTATTTCTGATTATGTCTTGTACCTGAATAAATAATAAAGTCAATTCTTTATCATCTGGTATAAATTCAGCAGTTTCAATATGCAAACAACCCTTTCTGCATATTGTGTTGGTAATTATGTTGAGTTCTTTAAAAGCCTTAGCACAATGAGATTAGCATATAATTTTGAATTTTGAACAGAATAATAAGGGATTTGCTCCACTTCAATTATTTTTTTTATTTGTTATCTGCTTTTCTTGATTTATTTGCCTCAGTATAGAATGTAGGAGCTCTAGTTATTGGTGTGTCCTGTACAATGTGAGGAAGGATCCAATGAGTTTTCCTTATAAGTTGAATTCTCTTGCTTTTGGGATAGTTGTTCTTATTCTTTCACAAAATAAGTTGCTACAAGCTCTTAGCCAGGGTTCACTTTCTTCCCATAATTTGTTAATTTCATCATTAGTGAATGATACTGCAGTTTCTGCTAGTTCTATTCCTGCCACATCTTCTGCATAATCTAGAACTTTGGAGCCTTCTATTTGAGTCATTCCCAGAAGAAATTCTAAGAATACCCTGCTTACAATTGCTTCTAAATGGCCTATTCTAGCACAATTAAAATACTTGGCATTTTGATGTCTCTTCATACCTTTGGAAATCACTTCTCTTACCCAAGCCTCAGTGTTATAGTCAAAGGACTCAACATTGAGTGGGTGTGGGATCCATTCATCCGTTGGTGCTGATCTGACTTTTAAGGGCCCAAGTATCTTTTTGCATTCTAAATTAGCATTTTCAAAGGTCAGAGCTTCAGTGAATACTCATCTAGCTTTTGGATCTACTACTACTATTGTACAGCTTTAGTTAATCTTTGCAAAAAGTCACTAAATGGTTCTCTTGGGCTTTGTATAACCTTAGCAAATGATTCAATTTTTTCCTAGTTCTTGAGTCTTGTCCTAAGCATTCAAGGCTGCTGTATGTCATAGGGGACAAGATGTGTTTATTGTAGGTAGCTTGACTATCTGGATCAGCATAATGTCCCTCGCCAATAATTTGATCTTGGGAAGCCTCAAAACCTCGGACTCTATCTTGATCTTTAAGGATCATAGCTTCCTCTATTCAATAAATCTTCCACTGTGGCTGAGACTAATTGAATTCAATCATGAGGGGTAATCTTATTTCTTGAAGACCATGTCTTTACCAACTGCCCTACATATGGTGAGGGCATGCCATAAGATACTAATGCTGGCTTAATATCTTTTAGATATTTCATGCATATAAACTTCCATTTACCTTCTGTATATCCTTTTGGGTACTGTTTGCTGGCTTTTCAGAAATAGTAATAGGATAAGGAGCTAAACTCTTGGTAAGTCGTCTCTGACTCTGAGAGGTCCTGGCAATGTTAAGTCTATTATTGTCTTTTGTCTGTACCTCATCTCCTTGCTTATCAGTTCTGACAAGTTCTTCAAAGGTTTCAAATCTATATATTACTGTCATTTGCAGAGTCTGAATTTCTGGACATGTGAATATTTCTAATGACTTCATCAGATCAATTAATTTCTGATTCTCATCATGCACATATGATTCCAAGTCTTTAAGATTTTCCATCAATGATATCTTCTCATCTTTAGAGATTATTTGAATGGCATGTAGATTGCCATCCAGGAGGGATGGTCTATTGGCTAGCTTGTCATAACTTTTAAACAGATTTTGATGGTCAGTTTCAACAGTATGTATCCTTTTAGATAATACCTCAGTGCTATTCTGTAAGGTGTCATAACTCATTGACATGGAATAAATTTTGCCTGTAAAATTGTGGTTATCCTTTTCAATGGTATTAATCCTTTCAGTCAACTTCTCATTACTAGTCTGTAAAGTCTGTCATTTCTAAAAGTTTCTCATTCTTGACTGTATTATCAAGCCATTTTTAAGAATATAATATGAGTTATCAAACTAATAGCAGCTATGACTAAGAATGTATACATCCCAGGTAGGTCATATACCTCCTTTGGAATTCCCTCTATAGTACAAAAAATGTTATTTAATTCCTGGATGGTGAAATTATCTGCAATTATCAGATGATTTACCTCTGTTAAATTCCTGGTTCAGATGAGAATTTTAAGGTGCAATAATGATGTGGGCCAGTTAGGTGTTGCAGTTATACCACTAAAGCAGTCCAGAGGAACTGGAACTCTGGTCTTACTTATTCCAATGTTGCTAACCTGTGGTTTTCTACAGAGAACTCAAAACCAAACATAGCATATTTTTGTTAAGGACATTCTGGTCAGGGCAGCCCTGCAGTGGGTGTGCATGGGCCACTGGAGCCAAGGGAAGCTGTGGGAGTCATGTGGGAGCCACACATGGGATTTGCAGCAAGCCACAAGTCGGGGGAGTCATTGGAAGCTGCAAGGGTGGGAGAGCTGGCAGCAAGCCATGGGTGGACAGATTGGGCAGTAGACCAAACTAATCTGGGGTAGATGGGAGTTGGGAGTGCTTGTTTTTCTCCTGAACCCAGGAGGCTAGGTTTGGGTCTGGCTTCTGCCTGTGCTGGTGGCTAAAAAGTCTCAAGAAATCAGCTTTTATTGTGAATTTGTACCCCAAACATTGGATGCCAACTGTTGCATGATTAATAAACACTTAGAGATAGAAATTAGGGTTCATTCTGAAAGTCAGAAAAGCAAAACAGCCAACCACTGGCTCTTACCTCTACCTCAGCCTGAAATGGCGATCCTGCCTTCAGGAAGCCTCAGATTGAGAGTATGTGTGACAAACAAAAAAACAAAAAACCAAAACCAAACCAAAACAAAAGAGCGGTTCCGATTCTACCTTTCCATTCCTTTAGCTCTGGGACACAGGAGGGTGACAGAAGGCAGCTAGCCTCTCTTGGCTGTCATTACTGATCTTGCAGGACATTATGGACACATTCCGCTGTGACTGGAACCCTCTACTTGCCTGTAGCATCACAGACACAGAGGCTGAACCTCCCAAGTGGAACCATGGTGGTAAGGTCCGCGTTCACATTTCAGTCCCCTGTCCAGCCCATCACTCCAGAAGGTTCTGTCTACAGCTCTGCACTGTGCGGGCGAGAAGGGAAGAGTTTGGCAGCGAGTGTCAGGCGACAGGGAGCCTGAGACCCCTGGGTGACTGGGTTCCGGGTTGCTTCCGCTTTCTCGCCTCACTAGGAGGGCTTAGCTTAGACAAGAAGGTAGCTCAGGGAGGAGCGGGTTGTGGTCTCAGGACTCAAAGGTGGAGGGATGGGAGGAGCGAAACAGCAGCTGGAGCCTCAGAGACAAGATCTCTATCAGCGTAGGAGCCTGCGCGGCCTCTACTTCAGCTGCCCGGCAGCAACAGCCCCTAAACAGCCACATCAAAACTGAACAGCGACGGCAATAAAGCAATATTAAAAACTTTAGCCAAAGCCCCGTTGCTGTTGAATGTTTTTGTAGTTGCCTCCGTAATGTCGCTGCGTTCTCTGATTGGTGCACTATTGCCACCTAGCGACAAGTTCTGGAATGCGGCTCAAAAAACCGTTTAGGTAGAGAGAGGTTTATGTTTGCAGGGCAAAGATGGTTGACAATATTCTGTTAGGTATATGGAAATGTGCCTTGGACCTCATGATCACGTGATATAAAACACGTGTTTGGAAAGATAATCCACGGAATGGAAAAAGATACTTACAAATTAAAGATCAGATCAGATCCTGGCGCAATGGCCACCCTTTAATTTCAGCAGGCCAGCCTAGTTTATTTACATAGCGAGTTCCAGTTCAGCCAGAGCTACATAGTGAGGCGTTATCTCAAAGAAAAAAAAATCACATAAAAAATTAATACGCCGGAAATGGCTCCTAAAATAAACAAAGCAGCCCAATATAAAATTAGATAAAGATTCAAATAGATATTTATACAATGAATATACAGAAGCGATAAATAACCTGAGGAAAAAACACACAACCTACTGATTCCAGGGAAGGCAAAACCCCAAGGAGTTCACACTGAACTAGAATGGTTATGACCAAAAAATCAATCGGAAAGTGTTGCTGGACCCGACTGCCTTGTGCATTGCTGCTGGGGATGTGGCAGTGCTCAGCTGCTGCTGAAAACATATGGCAATTCCTCAGAAAAGTTCAACGAGGTTCTCATATGACTCAGAAATTGCAACCATAGACATATGACAAACACAACTGAAAACAACTCAACAGATACTTAGCTATTGATGCCAATAGTGGCATTATTTTTAATAGCCCCAAGTGGAAGAGACCTGAGTGTCCATCAAGAGAAGGATGGTGGAGTGAAATGTGGTCAATCTGTATGCAGAATATTACTCACCCAGGAGAAGGGAAGACATTCTGGTTTTGTTCCAACATGATAAATATTGAAGATATTATACCAAACAAAAGAAGTTGGACAGGTTATATAACCTCATATATATTTTCCAGCTTATTAGTTCTTTGAATATTCTGTACAATGCATTTTGATCATATTCATCCTCTCCTCCCATTTTCCCCAGACTCAAGCCCCATCCCTACCCACACAACTTTATAAAATATAAAAACTATATAAAATATAAAACTTTATTTATAAAAATAAATCAATTCCAGTTTATGTTGCACCTATGCTCTTGGGTACAAGGCATTCCAATAGAACATGATCCCTGAGTGGTAATGTAAATCACTTGGATGAAGAGCTGTGAGTCCCCAGTACTCAGAGTGTGTTTGCAAATGCCTGGGATGCTGATGTGGCCAGTGGATGCCTGAGTCTCTAAAACTCCCTCATCAGAGCACATGATTGACCTTTATTTTTTTTTTTTTTGACAAGGTTACATTATGGCCACTCCAATGAGCTTGATAAGTACAGTAGTGATCTTGGAACTTTCTCCAAATGTCACAAAGAAAGTTTGTAAGACTGAGTACAAAGTTGGGGAGAGGCTGGAGGCAGGGGTACCTGGTGACTTGGGACCTCTCTGTCTAAAAGAAACAAAGCAAACAAGCTCTGCAAAGCTCCAAGCAGAGAAAATCACAGCATGGAGAGGGGATATGGGCCTGACATCACATCTCTCGCTGAGGAGCTATAGACAATTGATAGCAGATGGGAATGGGAGAGCAAGTTTCATTTAAAGGCATCTCTCCTGGTAAGTGGACCTCACTCCAGTGGATGGCCTCCACTGGACTGGATGTGATTGCTTTTTAAAAACAGGACACAAAGTTTGATAGGTAGGGGTGGGGGGGGTGGATCCAGAAGGAGCTGGAATATGGGGTGAAATGCGATGAGCTACTGGAATAGTCTCGAGCAGCCACAGATATGCCTTTTGAGACCTGCTGCTACCTAGCCAGGAGCACAGTTTCTCACTTCAGTTCTCAGAATGGATGACTCATGATGGATTCCTTGTTCAGAATGGGTTAGCTTTGTATTAATATATTTTCAATTTGTTCTTTGAGAAGTTCATACATGTATACAGTGTAGTTATATCTCAGATGAAAACACCCATTGCTGGGGAGGCCTTGGGCTCTGGGCAAGAACATCTTACATTTTGCTGTGGACACAGCATCAAACTGCTTTCTAAACACTTACCTTTTCCACTATCAGTTGATGCGACTCTGGCCCCTCATCAAAGGAGCTTCTTTATGTAGTGAACCAAGGTTGAGACAGACTAACAACTGGTTACACCACCTAGTATAAGTGACTGTGGAGTGACTGATCCTAAATAGAATACATATACCTCCTTCTCCCAAAGGTCTGTTTATCTTCCTTTTGCATATAAATGTTTTGCCTGCATGCATGTCAATGCATGCCTAGGGCCTGGAGAGGTAAGAAGAGGATGTTGGATCTACTGGGACTGGATTTACAGGTGGTTGTGAATACCTCTGCGTGTGCTGGTAATTGAACCCAAGTCTTCTGTAAGAGCAGCCAGTGCTCTTAAACTCTGAGCTTTCTCTCCAATCCTTGTTTTCTTCATTTCAATTTTTTCATTAATTTTCCAATTTTCTAGTGTGTCTCAACATCCCCCCCCCCGTGTGTGTGTGTGTGTGTGTGTGTGTGTGTGTGTGTGTGTGCCCAGAGAGATCACATTGTCTTTCAGGAGAGAGATATCTGTTGGTGGGAGACAGCTCTACTTTTAAATGTTGCATGTTCATTGTTGTGTGCTGATTATTAATTTTTGTGAATTTCCTTTAAATACATTCAAATTTAAACTTACAGCAGTACTAGCTTTTTCACCATTTTTCTTTCCCAATATCTGATTAATTTACTATCTAGTGCTTTCCTACTTTCTCCCTGAAGCACTTCCTTTGATTCTTTTTGCTGTATTATGGAAAGTAAATTTTAAAGATCTTGAGAAAACTGATCTTTGGGGAGGAGTGTTGAAGAAAAAGACAAAATTTGTTCAGTGGTTGAAGAATGGAGGTGAAGGAGCTGTGATCACAAACTGAATTCTCAACTTCAAGGAGTTGAGGGGTAACCAATATAGGATGGGGATAAAGAGATAGAGGGGGAAGGTTACTGACAGGGATGGACAGACACATCTTGAGAGTAGAGAGAGGTCTTCCATGAACTCAGTTCTGGTTCATGGGACTCTTTCAGTCATGATACCTGGTTGCTACATGTGGTGATTTGAAAGAAAATGGACCCATATGGAGTGGCCCTATTGGGAGATGTGGCCTTGTTGGGGCAGGTATGGCCTTCTTGGAGGAATTGTGTCACTGTGGGGTTGGGTTTTGATGTCTCCTTTGGTCAAGTTACACTCAGTGTGACATGCAGGTGCGTTTGCTGCCTGTGGATCAAGATGTAGAACCTCCAGATCCTTCTCCAGCCCCATGTCTGCCTACACACTGCCATGATGATAATGGACTAAACCTCTGAAACTGTAAGCTTGCCTCAATGAACTCCTTTATAGGAGTTCCCAGAATTATGGTGTTTCTTCACAGCAATAGAAACCCTAACTAAGACAGCATGTTTAGCCTTGAAGATGAAGACAGAGAAGGGATGGATATCTAGTTCAAGTTAACCATGTAATATAGATTTGAACAAAATATTTCTCAAATGCTGAGCATGTCTACACATGCATGTAGGTATAGAATCTGAGACAAAGTTTGAGGCAGTGAAGAGAACAGGCACACCAAGTGTGATTGTTTGAATGAAAATGGCAGCTCATAAATTTGAATGCTTGTTCCCAAGTACTTGGAACATTTTGACAAAGAGTAGGTGGTGTGACTTTGATGGAGGAGACGTCTCTGGTTCAAATGCCAGCACCACTCTAAAATAGCTCTCTCTTGCCTTATGCCTGTGACCTAGGATAAGCTCTCAGCTACTTATCCAATGCCATATTACCTTCCACAATGCTCCCCTCCATAATGGTCTTGAACTCTCTCTAAAACTGTAAGCAAGCCCCCAATAACCTTTCTTTTTTAAGTAGTGCTGGTCATGGTATCTCTTCACAGCAACAGTAAAGTGAAAAAACAGTGTTGGTACCAGATGTGGGGTATTGCTGTGATAGGCTTGGCCGTGTTGGTTTTTGGAGGAATATGGATAACTTTATGACTTAGAATAGAAAAAATTTGAATGCTATATATAGGGCTTAATGGTCTATCATAGAAGGAGCTTGGAAGACAGTAGTGCTGAGAGGCATGTGGACCACGGAAGTGCGCACCTCCTCTCCTAGCCTTGGAAATATCTTATTTTCTCTGTTATTTACAATGCTTTCCTTCAATCTATTTAAGCACACTTATGAATAATTGGGCCTCCATGATCTCTGAAGTAATACAGGCTGCTGGTTGGAATGGGTGGGAGGAGCTTTCTAGTCAATCTTATTTCCCACTCACTGCTGTTTACTTAGGGAGTTGTGCTTCCCAGGTTCCACTTCATCTGAGTGTGGGCTCCGTTCAATCTAGGTAGGACAAGGGTGGGAATTATAGGGAGATCTGGAGAAAGAACAGAGCACTTTTATCTCCCCAGTCCCACCAACATGGATGGGAAAGAATGCAATTAGTGATTTAGACCAATGAACTTGAATGCCAGTCAACAGTGGCATGGTCACAGCTGTCTAGGGCTTCCTTTCTTAAAGCCTAATCTGCAACTCATGATCTTTTCACAGAACTCTGGATTGGCAGAGCTACAGAAACACAGTGGATTGAAAGTCTGGCTACTATGATTCCTGGAACACCTCTACGATAAAGAAATGAGGGCTGCCTGGAGGTGGTAGGAAGATCTTTATCACTGTTGTGGTTTTTGCTCAGTAGCCAACTATCTGCTGGGTTCACGATGATTGTAGTGTAGATTTTGTCCCATGCCAATCTACAGTGGCAATAAAGATAGGTTCTTTCAGCTGAATCAGGGTGGAGATTCAGTTTGCAGCTGAGTGTAGCTCTTTTAGGCAACTTCTAGAATAATCATAAACTCCAGTTTTAGTGGAATAAAATTGGATCCAGTTCAGTAAAGAAGCTACACTTCGCAAAGGCATTCTGAGTGAGTACCTTTATGTTTATATGTGCTACGTGGGATCTGGACTCTGGAGTGGGCAAGTGTGTGGCTGAGGTGGGGGAGGGAAGGAAGAGGTGTTGATCACACTGCTCTTTTCTAATTTCTTATCCATAATTGGCTAAATTACTCATACTAGATATTTCTCTGTTTCCAATATCAGGTGTCTTTGTGTTTTATTAAGCAAAGTGAGTACATTAACAAAATTTTGGGATTTACAGGGAGCAAAAATGTATTTTCTTTTGTTTTAACCCTGACATGGTCAGTACATCTAGTAGCAGATGAAACTCTATCTCTTCAGACCCGGGCCCTAGCAACCTCCCTTCTGTTCCACCTTTCATTAGTGAACCTCTCCTGAGTTCTGAACATCCCTTTCTCCTTCCCTTCCCTTCCCTTCCCTTCCCTTCCCTTCCCTTCCCTTCCCTTCCCTTCCCTTCCCTTCCCTTCCCTTCCCCTCCCCTCCCCTCCCCTCCCCTCCCTTCCCTTCCCTTCCCTTCCGTTCCCCTCCCCTCTCCCTTCCCTCCCCTCCCCTCCTCTCCCCTCCTCTCCCTTCCCTTCCCTTCTCTTCCCTTCCCTATAAAGGAGTTGCTATTAATTCCCATTGTCATCAGTCTATGTGTGACTTTCCCCTCTACTATGTAAACAATTCTCCATTTTAAATTCCATCGATTGCAAATACTCCATATGATTTGTGTCCTATTAGAGTAATTCTGGTTAAAATAGATATTTCAAGAGGAATGTATTCGTAAATCTTTGTTGTGACAGAATTTAAAGCAGCATATATTAGGATGCTGGTCAGTGGTAGAACATCTACCTAGCATGCATGAGACCCTGAGTATTATCTTCAGCCCCAGCCACACAGAATAACAGAGAATTGAAAGTCTTTTAGACAAAATAATCAAAAATAATAATACTTCAAGGCACTATGATCAAAAGTAAGTGAGTATCTGCCACGGAGAATAGACTTGAAGGATTTTAATTTAGATACTTTTATTAAGCTACATTATTAGTCTCATGGCTGGGGTGATGAATGTATCATGTGTTCACTGAAATGTTCATAGCTTGCCAAGATCTTTCTGGATTGACAGAGATACAGAAACGTGGTGAATATTAAATATATCCTAAATTTAAAAGTCTCAGAACTGTAAGTCTGATGTGGATATTGAAGCTAGGAAACTCAATGTTACTTAAGGGTATCTTAGAGAACTCACAGATCTATTAGAAAACACTTCAGGAGTCTTTCTGGGCAAATGGGATACCCCAGCGTATGAAAACAAGTAATATTGGCTGCAGAGGTGAATAGGAAGGAAGAAAGATCACTATAGTGGCCCACACATTATCTGTATAGTGACCATATATATATAGTGTGTGTTATTTAGCATTGTAAATGCACGAGGAATACCCAAATACAAAGGAAATCAGTGTGGCATAATAGTATAAAGGTACTGAATTATTTTCTAGAAAATTCATCAGTCTTTTCAACGTATTTTAATTAGTATAACTTGATACATCATGCTTTGCTGACACTTATGGGAGGCCTGCCCCTTTCTAAACAGAAACAGAGGAGTATTTGGGGGGTGAGCAAAGGGGAGGTAGGGCTGGGGAGAGAAGGAAGGAGAGGATG
Organism: Arvicola amphibius; assembly: GCF_903992535.2. Classification (NCBI taxonomy): domain Eukaryota; kingdom Metazoa; phylum Chordata; class Mammalia; order Rodentia; family Cricetidae; genus Arvicola; species Arvicola amphibius. The sequence continues at coordinate 72,254,441 of NC_052054.1, read as the reverse complement.
GAGAGGAAACTTTGGTAGGGATGTAAAATAAATGAAAAAAATGGTGGGGCCCTGTTTTTCTGGAGGGATACAATTATAGAAGTGATAACCTTTTTGTTTTTACTGTTTTTTGTTGTTTGTTTCCATTATTTTAAAACACTGGGACTGCATTACAAAAGGTTTTTCATGGAATTGGCATAAATATAACCCAGAGTAAATCCTACTTTCGTATTGATAACAAAATTCCTGAGACATAAAGTTTGCAGTAGGGTACTTAGACAAAATGGGAGGGAGTTCTTGAGTCTCTACAAAGTGGAATATGTGGCAGCCTGGTTTGTAAAAGTCTGTATCAAGCAGCATGGCAGGATATGAGGAGTTGAAAAAAATCAATAGTTTTCTTTTTCTTGACCAATAGGTTAGGATTCTAGGTATAAGCTTCCTAAGGCAAGACTGGAAATTTCTCTGGAGATATTTTCAACTGTTCCTTGTGTGCTCAGCAGTGATTTGGGCGCCCTCTATGGAGAAGATGATGTTATGACAACAAAAGGCTGTAGTGTTTCTATTTATTCATCCTGTGAAGCACCCAGTTAAGAGCAAGTATGTGATTTTACAGATTCAATCTTTTAGCAAGATACTCTCTGAGAACTATTTTTTATTGTGAAGTTCTTATGGGTGATAGTTTATAAATAGTTCTTTATTTTACAATAATATGAATGTCACTGAAAGTCCATTTAAGAGCATATTCCTCTCTTAAATGAAAGAACTTTAAAAAATAAATAAGGCAGACTATAAAGAAACTCATGCCCGTTCTTTGGCTCTCAGACTATTGAATTAATTATTTCCAATGAATAAGAATTTTCCAAAGGATTTCATCCTAGGAGAATGAATAAGATCGGATCATGGTACCAATGGGGAGGAACTTGTTTGATGAAGAGATTTCATACAATTCTGACAACTTGGGAGAGCACTTTACATGAAAGAGTGAAACTATGACTGATTATGGGTGAGGCCACACCTTGACCCGGGGCAGCTCAGATCTGGACAGTTGTGGCCCTCTGTTTAAGCTTAAATTCCTCATGAGGACTCTGAAGATGTCAGAGGAGAAAGATGGGGGGGGGAGAGGGAGGGAGGGAGGGACGGGGAGAGAGAGAGAGAGAGAGAGAGAGAGAGAGAGAGAGAGAGAGAGAGAGAGAGAGAGAGAGAGAGAACTTCTTTGTTCTTCCCAATGCAACTGCACCGAACAACATGCTTTCCATTGCTAACTGTGTCTTTAATTGGATTATTGAGGATGGTGGTGAAGCCTGGCTTGTTAGGAATGCCAGAGTTGTCAGTCTCTGACCCTAAAAGTCCCACGAACATTTAAGGGACACAATCTGGCTCTTCACAGTTGATTACTTCTGTTCTATGGTAGTTCATCCCTTTGTGGTTCTGTTATTCTGCAATCCAGGAGGCTACAGAGGAGGAATGACAAGAAGGGCAGCATGTATTACTGAGCCGAGGCAATGGGGGGAATTCTGGGTTGATTGACAGTGTGTGTCTATCCCAACAGAACCTGTTCCTTCTATGTGTCCTTTGGTTTAGCCTGTATCCCTATCTAGGGAGACAGTTTAAGATTCCAATGAGGTCCTTTTGTAAAGTATGTGTCATTTATATCCTAGAATTAAGTGAAGAAGACAAATCAATGCATGTCACAGGAAAAGTGTTTTAGTGAAACCTTGTGGTTTATGTCCAATACTGATGACTTTATACATAAAGTGAGACCCAAGAGGTAACCAGTCACTATCATGTCTCCCACGACATTTTTTTATACATGTGGAATCCTCTGAGTGGCATTACCCAAGTCAGCTAGTGTGATAGCAAGGAACAGATCAGATCTGAGAGCAGTGACAAGATACAAAAGTCTAGCAAATAAGGAGGAAACTCTAAAATGTCACAGGGGACAGTCTTGGGTCCCTTGCTAAAAGATATTATGTGTATCTTTGGTTCCAAGGAAGTCGGTCCTAACAGGACTCTATGTGGGACTTCCCTTTGTCCTTCTGTGAGGAGGAGACATGTGGGTAAGACTGTGGAAGCAAGGAGTAGTTGGAAGGCAACAGTTCCTTAGTGATGGAGCAGGAAGGACCATGAAGGAGCACACTTGTACTCCATAGTAAGAGGGGGTGGCACACCTCCTTCAGCTTATGACTCTTTTTTCCTGCTCCCTTCCAGGTACTAGCAAGGCATGGTGCTCCAGTAGGGTGTCCCACAGTTTGTGTCAGGAGAGCTAACCATGTTATGCAGGTAGTGGTTTGGAAATATCAGAATTTGCTTTCATTTCTTATAAACAATGTGATTGCCATTAGACACAAGTTAATGTAGGACAGACTAGAAAATAGCAGTGTAACTAGCCCAGAATCTCACCAATTACAATGAAGATAATATCTCTGTGGACTGGGTCATCTCATGCTGTAATGAAACCTCTTGGTGAGTCACAGGGAAGGGTTAGTCCCTGCAAGGGCTCACCTTCCCTTGCCCATTGTGTCTTCCATATGATGGTTTAGTTCTCCAGCCCTGGTTCTAGTCACTTCCAAGCACCCAGATGGGCTCCTTTGCCAAAAGCATGGAGAGTATTGAGGTCGTGGTTACTCATGTAGCCTCTTAACTGCAGAGCACATCAGCACCATAACTAGAATCTAAGCTCCGGAGCCACAGTTACTCATGTCCACCTCCCAGTGAAGACACTTATCTCTTTTCTAAAAATTGTAGTTATTGAGCTATATATTTTTCTCTGCTCCCCTCCCTTTCTCTCCCCTCTACTTCTACCCTCTCCCATGATCCCCAGGCTCCCAAATTACTCAGGAGATCTTGTCTTTTTCTATTTCCCATGTAAATTAGATTCATGTATGTCTCTCTTAGGGTCCTCTTTGTTGTCTAGGTTCTCTGGGATTGTGAATTGTAGACTTTTTTTTTGCTTTATGTCTAAACACCACTTTTGAATGAGTACATATTATTAAGGAAATGCTCAACATCCTTAGCCATCAGAGAAATGTAAATCAAAACAACTCTGAAATTCCATCTATACCTACAAGAATGGCCAAGATAAAAAACACTGATGACAACTTATGCTGGAGAAGATGCGGGGTGAAGGGAACACTACTTCATTGGTGGTGGGAGTGCAAACTGGTACAGCCACTTTGGATATCATTATGGCTATTTCTCAGAAAATTAGGAAACAATCTACCTCAACACCCAGCAATACCACTTTTGGGTAAATACCCAAAGGATGATCAATCATACTACAAGGACATGTGCTCAACTATGTTCACAGCAGCATTATTTGTCATAGCCAGAACATGGAAACTACCTAAATGCTCCTCTATCAAAGAATCGATAAGGAAAAATGTACATTTACACAATGGAGTACCACACAGTGGGAAAAAAATAATGACATCTTGAAATTTGTGGGAAAATGGATGGATCTAGAAAAATACCATATTGAGTGAGGTAACATAGACCCAGAAAGACAAATATAATATATACTCACTGATATTTATTTCTTGAAGGGCAGAATCATCATCAATTTAAAGAATTTTATTTATTTACTTGTATGTCAGGTTAAGTATGTAGACGTATGCGTGTGGGAATCAGTTCTCTCCTTCCACCATGTGGGTCCTGGAAACTGAACTCTGGTCATCCAGTTTGGCAGCAAGGACCTTTGCCCACTGAGCCATCTCGACAGCCCTCAGTCATTATTTTACATTGACACAGGAGATCAAAGTTTTGGTTTTCATTAGTGAGTCAGAACACAGAAAGCACTTTGCCACTTCTGTCTGTGCGTTTGACCTTGCACACGAGCCATACCTAGCATTTAGCAATCTCCTAGAACCAAGTTCTACTTGACATTTGTGGCCCTTGTTATGAGTGTACTGAGACTGATCATTACCACTTACAACCAATCTGAAAGTAAGAAACGGAGCTCGTCTCTTGACATCAGGAACTGATCTGGCCTCCCCGCAAGGCTTGGTGCCCACAACCATCTGTATCAGTTTACTCTGTGACGGATACAGACAGACAAGTATCAGACCACTCCATAGTCACGTCTGTACATGGACAAAACCATGAGCATTGTCCAAATCCAAATGAGCAAAGGTCCCTCCACCTGGGCCTCTCTAGGTGACTGTTGATCCCTACTTACTGTAGTCACTTAAGCGTTCTCTCATTCTGCACATCAGTTATTAAGATACTGTATCAATCAGCTTGAATTTCCATAAAAAATACAGTGTCACAAAGTTAGGCAACAGACACATTCTGCTGCTTCTGAGATGCCAGAGATTGCGGAGGCTGCTGTTGTGTGCGACTTTTCCTACGGGGTTGTGATGCAATATCTACTCACCTCTGATAAGGAACTAATAGGTTACACTAATATTTCAACGACAGTCTAACTTTTCATCCAATGAGTTTATTTAGGTTCCTTATGTGAGTATGACTGAGGGGCTCCTAAAAGGGTCAGGGAGGTCTCAAAGGCAGCTGCATTTCTAAAAGTCGAGCCCAGCATGGATAACTACCCACAGGAACTGTATCCCTGCAGCTTTACTGACTGCAGGACATGCAGGCAGCTCGCCTGGCCTGAGAGTCTCTTCTCTCAGCCGTAGCATGATGCTTCTACTATCTTGAGAAGGCCTTCAGGATCCTGTTGATCTTCTTTTCCTAGACAGATATGTGATCTTTGTTCAATTCTGGAGTCTCTAGAGCAACTAGGAGTGTTTGGAGGGCACGATTATGTAGCATCCACTACCTAAATTTCTCTGAAGGCATTAAGCCTGGCTCACTTATAGTTGCCTTCTCTGTGCTCTAATGGGCTCTGGATTGGATATATTATCATCTTTAATTGCATCAACACCTGTTAATTTTAGAAAGTTATGAAGAAACATTCTAATACACGCTTAAGTAAACTATGTTCAAATGAGCATCATAACAAAACACACACATAATGTCTCTTCAATCCAGTGCCTCAGGTGCCCATCCTTCCAGCAGGAACATTCAGGAATCAGTGTTGATTGGAGGAAACCAGGTATTGAAAACTGTCCAGGGAAGATAATTCAGAGTTGAGATCCTTAAAACTATAGCTAGAGACACAAGAGACCAGAAGACAGATATTAGAGTATGAGGACACAAGGATAATCTGGGAGCAGAGGATGGAGATGAGAGAGCAAGGGAACCTAGTGAAAAACACTTTGTTTGAAAATGCCTAAATGGCTGGGTGATGGTGGTGCATGCTGTAATCTTAGCACTTGGAAGACAATGGGCAGGCAGTGAATTTGAGGCCAGCCTTGTCTACAAGGCAATTTCCAGAAGAACTAGGACTGTTACACAGAGAAATACTGTCTCAAAAAATAAAAAAAGAAAATGCATAATGACATTGATTGCACTGTGCACTGACTTAAAATAATAATAACAAGAAACATAAAGGCCTGTCAATCATAGGCTTCAGGGTGTGTGTGTGTCCCCTTCTGTTGCTATTTTGCTCAATGGTCATGTTGTCATAATACCTTGTTTTGTTTTCTTAATTTTTTATCTTCATTTTTACGTGTGTGTGGGTTTTGCCTTCATATGTGCCAAGACACTGTTATTTGCAGTGCCCAAAGAGGCCAGAAGAGGGCACCCTAGGACTGTAGTTACAGACAGCTGTTACCCATCATGTATTCTGGCGATGGACCTCAGGTTCTCTGGAAGGATAATGGGTTCTCCTAAGTACCGAGCCGTCTCTCTCACATTACCTTTTTAATATTCATATTTATCCTCATACACATGTACTCTCAACCTTTGTCAGAGAAGCTTCTTTTGCGGTAGGCAATGATTGATACAGAGGCTGGTCAAAGTGCTGAGGATAAGTGACTGTGAGTCCCCAGATGTGAATGATCATTTGTATCAACCTCCCTAACCAAGGCTCAGGGAACATGCTAGAAGAGTGAGTAGAAGGAGTGTAAGAGCCAGAGGTTAGGAAGGAGAGTCATGAAAGGAGAGCTGTCTTCTGCACATGACACAGCTGACACACACATCAGCTCACAGCAACCGTGATTGTCTGCACATGGCCTGGACAAGTTCAAATCAGTCAAAATTCTAGTGTGTGGGGGCAGGGGTGTTCCTAAGGCCACAACCTATTGCTCACGCCCCAGTGGATAACCTCACAACCATTCATACATAGTTAGCAGTGACTGGATGCAGGGTACCAATGACAATAACAAGAGGGACTCTCAGGCTGGCAGCAATCAAAGGATGAATAAGTGTTTTTATGACCCACTAATTATAATCAGGACTCTGCATGGCAACAGGTTTGGAACCACCTGTTGGAACCTGGTGGTACACCATTGGGTACGTGAAAGACAACGAATCTTCCTTCCCTGTATTCCACCAGTAACTAATTCAGTAGGAAGATAGGAGGCCCAATGAGCTCATCAGTACCCATGGTTGGCTCTTGACAGGCCCAGCTGTACCCAGGTAACTGAATTTAGACTGAGATTGCCTACAGCCCAGTATCTTCAGAATGTTTTCTGGGCCTGAGAGGGGGAGGCACAAATGTCCTGTGTGTAGCCCAACACCCAACCATCATCTCACACAGTGATTGCACAGACCCTGAAGCCTACCTGGGGATCACTTTGTTGCCTAAGAGAAAGTTCGTTTTCTTGAATATCTCCTCCATGAAAGTGTCTTTCTGCTGCAAAGGAGAAAACCCAAGTGAAGAATCAGAGAAGTGAATGAACAAAACAGCTTGAGGGTTTCTTAGTGATAAGGATAGGGGATGAAGGTTTTCATAGAGGGGAGGGTACACTGTCTCTTCTCTGTTCCCATACACAACCCTACACAGAGACAGGAAGAGGGCACTTACCTAGCACAGTCCCCGGAGATAGGGGAAGAACTGCAATGGGATCTCTCCCCATGAAGTTTCAGCTTGATAATAAATTTCTTCTGGAGACTAAAGGACTCAGGACAGCAGAGCTCAAAGCAGGGCCAGTAGGGACAGTCACTGCTGCCACATTTGCGGGTCTGATTAAAGGACAGGATGGCATCATCCACACAACATTCCTCCGAGGGGTTGTAGATCCTGCCTCTACATCTTGGTACTTCCTGGCATAGCCATAAACCAACATTTGAGGGAGTTTGGAATGTTTGAGCTCCTGCATCTTCATTTAGAAACAGGGATGCTATAGCAAGGAGATGCCTGAGAAACATGAGAGGGAAAGAGTCTCAGAATGGGCACACAAAGTCACTTCATTTGACCCCTTGGTGGCTGGTGACAACTCAGATTGGGGTTTGAGAATGACTCTGAATGTGTTTTGGGGTCTGGGAAGACACATGAGGAATGTAGGATGCTAGGAAGAGGGGAGTTTCTGAAGTTTGCAAATGGGAATAAAGATTACACTTGGAGATTCCAGTTGAATGATTATGAGGGAGACCCTGGGAACTAAACAGGGTTTTTTGAGACACAGTTTCTCAGTAGCTTTGGTGCCTGTCATGGAATTTATTCTGTAGACCAGGTTGGCCTCGAATTCACAGAGATCCACTTGCCTCTGTCTCCCGAGTGCTGGGATTAAAGGCATGTACCACTGCCAGGCTTGTCAGCAGCTTTCTGAAGGTGTCCAGCAGAATCATTTGCAAAAATGTTTTTACTGTAGTATTGTTATTATTATTACTGCTATTCCTGTGTGTGATACACACATACACACACACAGAGACAGGGAGAGAGACACACACAGAGAGAGACAGAGAAAGAGAGAGAGACAGAGAGAGACAGAGACAGAGACAGAGTGGAAGTGAGAATGATAATATACAAGGAAGTCAGAGAACATTATGGAATCAATTCTCAACACCTTTACATGGGTTTCAGCAATTGAAATCAGGTCATAAGGCTTTCTGGCAATCACTTTTATGTACTAAGCCATCTCAACAGTACCATGATAAATAAACAAAACAAAAACGACCTTTCTGTGTGTCCATTCATAAGTGTCATTATGTGTGAAAGCCTGCCAGGAAAGGCATGTGGAGTTGGGAGTACATTCTCTGGCTTTAGCCCTGACTTCCCACCTTGTTTGTGACTGGTTTTCTTGTTCCCTGCTGTGCATGCCAGGTTGCTGGATCTGAAGCTTCTAGGAAATTCTCCTCCGTCTTTTCTTGGGAGCACTAGGATTACACTCCCGCTACCAGGCCTGGCTTTGCATTGGTTCTGGGGATTTTAACTCAGGCATTCATATGCACAGGAAACATTTTACCCACTGAATTATCTCTTCAGTCCCAGAGTCACACTGAAAATTACTTAAAAAGAGCAGAATTTTGTTGACCCTGGAATTGAGATAGAGGCGTGTTGATAAGCTAATTGATGTTCAGAGATTTTTTTAGCCCCCACCCCATCTTCCAGGAATCTATACAGTTTCTGCTGTGCTCTGAGGTGGTAAGATCTATCCACAGCAATGGCACATAATGGATTACATGAAGTGCAAGATCATACAAATATCAACTGTAGGAGGAGAGGAGGAGGCCACTTGTTCGTCCTGGCTGCCCAGAACCGAAGTAATCACACAGAAACTATATTAATTAAAACACTACTTGGGCCATTTGCTCTAACTTCTTATTGGCTAACTCTAACTCTTACATCTTACTTTAACACATTTCTATTAATCTGTGGCTTACCAGCTTTGGCAGCATGTCTTACTCTGGCAGCGGATCCATGGATCCATGGCATCTCTCTGACTCTGCCTTTTTCCTCCCAGCATTGACTTTAATTTCCTCCACCTACCTAAGTTCTGCCCTATCAACAGGCCCAAAGCAGTTTCTTTATTAACCAATGAAAGCAACACAAAGACCAAAGGACCTCTTACACCAATCAATAGTCTAAGTGTTTGATTTTTTGTTGTCAGAAAAAACTGTCCGAAGCCTGGTACTTTTAGCAACCAGACAGTGAATTGTTGCTTATTGCTATAGATCCCTGAAATTCACAGATCACACAGCAGCCTCTGGAAAAGACTGTGTGTTTCTTCAGCTCCTTGAGAAGGAAAGTCTAGTGGGTATATTGGAAAGAAAGAGCATGAGAGGCACCCCGAATCTATCCAAGACACTGTCAAGGCAACTACTAGATGAGGATGAGAGCTTCCTCATTGTTCCATTCACTGACATCACTTCATTTAGGACAACTCTGTCCCCCGCTCTAAAACAACTTATAGGTACTACTCTAACTCCACCATTGCCAACTAAGATTTTATGACATAAACATTTGGGGGATACATGCAAAACCATTGCAGTAGTCAAAAACATCATTGTCTACTAACACATATCAGATTTGGGTGACCTGCAAACATCTGACCCGAAGATGACAGAGAGAAGGCTGAGAGAATTCAAATACTTGCTGTACAAGCAGGAACACCTAAATTCGAATCACCAGCACCTATGAAAAAAGTCAGACATGATTCTAAACACATATAACTCCAGGATTGGGAACAGAGACAGGAGGATCTAAAGAGCTTGTTGACCAGCTAGTGTAACCAAAACAGTGAGCTTCAGGTTCAGTGAAAGATCTTGTCTCAAGGCAACAAAATTGAAGGTGACAAAGACACCAGCATCTTGCTTTCACTTCTGTGTGAACTCTCACGGACACTCACACCCACACAACTCATAAGCATGCAACACACTACTCACACACATATGTAAACAGCCATAACAATAATCAGCAATTGTCAAAAAAATCTAGATGAAATCAGATCTCGATATGAGTGACTTGGGTGTCATTCCTATAGTAAGAAATGGGATGGAGGAGAGTGAGGTGTAGTGTGTGGAGCTGCGGGCTGCATTCCGCTGCCCTGCTCTCGGCTGCCTGACTAGCTTATGCCCCGAAATAACAACACACAAACTGTATTCTTTTAAACACTGCCAGGCCCAATAGTTCCAGCCTATTACTCACATCTTGATTAACCCATATCTAATAATCTGTGTAGCACCATGAATGGTGTCTTACCAGAAAAGATTCATCACGTCTGACCCGGTGGCTGGCTTCATGGCATCTGGCTCCCTGAGGAGAGGCACGGCGGTCTGTCTCACTTAGGAGAGACGTGGCATCTGTCCCAGAGAGGAGAGGTGGGGCAATTGTCTGAGCCATCTATCTCACTTCCTTCTTCCTGTTCTTTCTACTCTACCTATCTAAATCCTGCCCTATCAAAAAAGCCAAGGCAGTTTGTTTATTAGCCAATGAGAATCTTCTGTCAGTGAGGGGAGTGAGTGAGAGACAAACACATGAGAGGGGCTGCTACATGGTTACCTAACAGTAGAATTTTAGGGGACAAACACAGTCAGGCTATGTCCTTGCTTCCCTCTCAAGTCTGCACTATAGTAGGACACTCGCTTGCATACAGACCTCATGCCTAGTGCCATAAACTTCAGGACCCTCTGATTCTGAGAGGCCCAGGATTCCAGGCCACAGTGCTGGAAGCACAGCTGGAATGTGTCGTTGGGGCCATAGAGATGAATGCCACTCAAGGGTAGGGATGGCATTCTCCTCTCAGCACTGACTGTAGCTCTGCTTCCCCACCCAGACACTATTTCACCAGTTAATGGGCTGATATACAGAGGAATCATGGCAAGGTGTGCTCCAAGACTTTCAGACCAACCCCAGTGCTCCATCTCTGCAATCCTCACTGTGCCTTGTCTTACAAGTGACTCCTTCTTAGACTGAGCACAGAAGTACAGAAATGAGAAGCAGAAAGAGAATGAGACTAATGCTGGAGGAACCCCTAGGTGGCCATGATCAGGGCCACCCGATCATGCCTCTGGGAAGCTTTTGTTGATTCTAGAGACTCGTAGGACATTTTGAGACTGAGGTTGACAGGAAATTTGTGAGGAGGTTCTGGGAAGAGAGTTCTGACAGAGCCATTTAACTATAGCCAGAAATACTAGCAAGGATGATGAGGTGAGAAATCAAGAATAAAGTAGGGGAGGTAGGATTATACAAATTCAGAATATCTGGGCAAGGTGGCTCATGCCTTTAATCCCAGTATAGGGGTTGCTGAGGTAAGGGGATCTCTTACTTTGAGGCCAGGCTGGTCTAAATAAAAAGTTTCAGGATAGCCAAGGCTATAACAAGAGACTGTCTCAGATAACAGGGTAGATAGATAGACAGGTAGGTAGGTAGATAGGTAGGTAGGTAGGTAGGTAGATAGATAGATAGAATGATAGATAGATGATAGATAGAATGATAGATATAATAGATAGACAGACAGATAGATAAATAGGTAGATAGATAGGCAGGCAGACAGACAGACAGACAGATAAATTTCAGATAAATGAGGGATGCTAAATACCTTTGTCTCTTTGGACTGCAGTATACTTACAGAAGATGTTGATCACCATGTTTCTTACAGAGTAGCATGTGATGATCTGGGACTTGGAGCTGTGACTGATACCTCCAAATGCCCATGCTATTTATACTTAAAGGTAGTGAAACTCCTGGATGGGTGGAGTACAAAGTGCTACATAACAGAAACACATAGGCAGGAGTTTAGCAATTTCCTCCTGTGGCCAGTCAAACATCCAGATAATTATATCCTGGAAAATCCCATTGTGTGGCTGCTTAATACCTTCTGGAATCCAGTTAGGAGGGGATATCATATGTGGACATATTCTGCCTTTTGTGTACAGACTATCATCAAACCATCAGGCTTTCTGCTCCTTACATATGTTCTGCCCTGAAAACCTCAAGTTCTCACCCTATCCTTAGCTCAGCCCAATTCTGAATTCCACTGTATAAAATTAGAAAGTTCTCTCTTAGCACATGCAAGGACCAAAAATTCAAGTCCCAGTACTGCAACATGTTTTTAAAATTAAATTCTAAGAATGAAAAACAAGCCAAAAAAATCACGTTTCTGAAACCCCTGTTCTGATAGTTATTCAACTTTATAATTTCCACCAAATAACTGTGGAGACTTTTAATTAAAAATTTATTTTGCAGTACTGGGGATTAAATCCAGAGTCTTGGTCCTTTACCACTGGGCTGTATCCAGGAGGTGTCATCACTATGGACATCTAAACAAGACCTAAAAAGTGATGTCATGTGTTGATGTGCCAATGTGCATGGAAGAATTCTCCTGAGGATTTAACCTTAGAAGAAAAGCTAGAGACAATTAATGGATCCTGAGAGAGGAGACTCAGTCTATCCAGGGTCAAAACCTGATAGGTTAATCAATCCCAAAAGGGCATTCCTAAACATATATGAGCAAAAATTAAATGAACTCAGCAGGTTATATTTATAAGCTTAAACACATGTATATGTAAGAATTATGATTAGAGAAGCCAGGAGGTGGTGGTGCACATTTTTAATCCCAACACTCAGGAGATAGAGGCATGTGGATCTATGCGAGTTTGAGGCCAGCCTTGTCTACAAGAGTTAATTCCAGGACAGACACCAAGCTATACAGAAACAAACAAACAAACAAACAAACAAACAAACGGAAAAAGAATTATGATTAGAGAATGCAGGCCATGAATTTTAGGGAAAAAAGAACATCAATGGTGGAAACGCTTAGGGTAGAAGGAACAGAAAATTGATGTAAATAAAGTACTTATATACGAAATTGTCAAAAGAACAAAAATGGAATAGAGGATTTTGGGAGCTAAAGTATTTCTGTGACTCTCTTAAACAAATGAAAACCCAAGAATAAAAATGATTTTTCCCATCTTCCTCTTGTGAAGCAGTAGATCTCACTGTAAAAACACACAGAGTATGTTTACAGAAAGAACTACCCCAGGGGTTCAAGAAGCCAAGGACAGATTAGGTAAAACGAGGCCACTAAAACCCCAAAATAAATATACAAGGAAATAGGCTCCTCCAAATTCAACGTAAATAATAGTTAGAGAACACAATTGTTATCTAGGAAAGTATATTTTAAAACACAATGAACCAAAGCAGTTATTAATAAAGGGAACTTTGGGCTACAGCTATAGCTCAATGTTAGAGAACTTATATATCATCATATGCTTGAGGATGTAGGATCAATCCTAAGTACTGAAGAAAAAAACCAGGAATTTTGTCAAAGGTAACTCTTTCTGGAAAAAATCATTGCACAGCACAGGTTGAAGGTAGTATTCAAATTTTGACATTTGAGCACATGGAAAGTGTGTTTCACGGAGGGACCAGGAACCATGGAGTATTTCACCAGTGAAATTATGTTACCCTAGACCCAGATGCTAGAAACCTGTAACATCAAAAATAAAAGAGAGAGAGAGATAGTTCCTCGAAGGTCTGGTTTCCTTGTCATCTATAATTTTGTTAATCCAGTTAATCTGGTTAAAAGCTTGACAGTATTGGTTGTATTTTCAACAAAACAGGTCTAAATTTTACTTTTTCTTTATTATTTTTTTCACTTCTATTTCAATCTTGACTTTTATGATCTCTTTCTATTTACTCTTTTTGGGTACTGTTTGTTCTTGTTTTTCTAAGACTTTTGGATGCATCAGTAAGTTATTAATATGCAATCCCTCCAGTTTTTTTGAGGTAGGCTCTTAGTGCTATAAAATTTCCTTAGAATTTATTGTATAGGGTTTCCTTCTAATCATGACATTCCCTTCAAATTGAAACAGTTGCTCTTGGAAGGCAGGGGTCTTCACGCACACAGGAAAACAATGTAAGAGAATGCAGTCCATGGACCCAAGTTTGCTTCATCGCCTATGGGACTCTCAACATCTCCCAGCACTGGCAAGAGAAGTGTGAATAACCATGGCTGATAGAAGGACATCGTTACTGTCTTCAGAGGTCTAGGTCTAGCAAAAGCAACAGACATGTTATCAGGGACTAACAAACCAGAGTTGGTTACTTCAGAAGAGAACACAGAGATGGCTATAGGGAAGGAACATATTATATGTGCTTCTGGTCCGGGAAGTGTGATAGGTTTCAGAGGGTGGCACACAGATACTGACAGATAGAAAATGAGTTATCATAGGGGAATTGGCACATGGGGATTCTCAAAGAGGCCTTGAACTTGGCCCAAAGTAAAGCAAGTAGGAAATAGATTAATGGGTTTCATTACGTTTTTGCTAAGAGTTGGAGACAGGTGAGAACTGCTAAAGGTGGGCTAACACCTCAAGGGTTGAACTTCCTATTGCTTCTAGAAAGTGGGCATATACTGTGTTCAGTTGCACAGTAAGATAAAACCAATGCCAGGCAGCAAAGTGTTGAAGAAAAAAATCCAAAGTTATATTTTTCTCTCAGGTAGAGAGGTGATCAATGGCACTCAAAAACTTGCTCACTTGACTCTATGGGGAAATGTGTTAAAATATGGCAGCTTGGAGTTTTGTGACCAGTGAGTAAGTAGTTGTCAACACTCACAGGGCCCTAGATGGTCTCCACTACTTGTTCACCTTATGCATGTCCTTCCCAATAATTAAATCTCCCTATCTTCTTTTGTTGGGCCCAATTGAATTACTATGAGAAATCCGACTAAGGGTACAGATTAGGTACAGGATCTTCTCACCTTGGGGGTGCTCACTGCACCCCACCCCCATTCAGTTCATGTGGATATGGTATTTGCACTTGCTTGCTATTCTCCAGATTCAGAGTCACAGAGAAGCCAGTTTGGCTGTCTATGCTGCACCTGGGTCTGAGGCTGTGAGAATGAATCTATTGTATTGAAATTACAGTGGAACAGCCTTTCTTGAAGGCCTGGCATTCCATTTCAGCTTTAAAATACTTTTCTCTGACTCATCTGTAAAGCTGATATCATTATATTATGAATAACTCAGAGATGATCTATAGAACATACTAATTTTAATTTCATGTTAACTGATAAGAATTTGTGCTGCGCACACTTCCATGTTATAATCTGTGGCTGTTTTAACTGTAAAAGTATAAGCAATTACAAACACAGTGATAGTACAATCGAAACAATGTCATGATATAGTTTGGAATATGCTCTGCCAACAGCTAGAGATGATGAGATGAGATGAGATCAGATATGAACATGAGCTCAGGTGGTGTCTCCCCAGGAGATGCATGAGCCTTTCTCACGCCATCACTGCATGAGTGCTCTGTTTCAGCTGCTCCTTACTAGCCTCTTGCCTCATCAACCTCTTACCTCCCTTCTTTGCAGAGAAAGGCACATATACAAAGCTAATTGCTCCTGTCCCCTGTGAAGCCTGCTTTTTTTGAAAACCTGACATATCATTTCCCCCTCTTGTCTATCTAAGAAGGCTTCCCTTGCACCAGTCTATAACCAGAGCCATCAATCTCCACTTCTGCCCTCAGATACATCATCTATCTTGACCCCAGTGTCTTGCCTGAAACTCACATGTTGGAGACACACTAGTAGCTGTATCAATGACAGGAGACCAGATGCACCTCAGTCTCTCCATGCCACTGGCTGAAGTTGAACTTACAAGTATAGTTTAGAGGATGTCAGGGGAGACAGGAATGTAGTGGACACATGGAATTTTGATGTCATCACATTCCTCTAGGGAGGCCAGCTGAGGTTCTTAGCCTCTTTGTCTGCAAAAGTCACAGACAGCTGTACACACTCACAGTATCCATAGTGCCAGTGCAAGAGCAGTGATGTTAGAGGTATATGTGTTTGCACAATGAAAAGTATTCTTAAGACTATAAAAGGTAGTGTGAGAGAGAAATTTGACACCTTGTATTGAGCATTTCCTTAAGTGTCTGTCAGCCATTTTAGATTCCTCTGTTGAGAGTTCTCTGTTTAGGTCTGTACTGAATTTTTTTATTGAATTATTTGTTCTTTTGATGACCAATTTCTTGAGTTATTTGTATATTTTAGAGATCAGTTCTCTCTGTCTTATGTGGGGGTTGGTGAAGATCTTTTCCCATTCTGTAGGCTGCTATTTTGTCTTGTTGAACATGTCCTTTGCTTTACAAAAGTTTTCAGTTTCTGGAGGTCCCATTTATTAATTGTTTCTCTCAGTGTCTGTGCTGCTGGGGTTACATTTAGGAAGTGGTCTCCTGTACCAATGCATTCAAGTGTACTTTACTCCCCACTTTCTTTTCTATGGGGTTCAGTGTGGTTGGCTTTATGTTGAGATCTTTGATTCATTTGGACTTGAGTTTTTCTGAAAGACACTTAAGAAAATGCTCAACATCCTTAGCCATTAGAGAAATGAAAATCAAAATGACTCTGAGATTCCATCTTACACCTGTAAGAATGGCCAAAACAAAAACACTGGTGACAACTTTTGCTGGAGAGGATGTGGGGTAAAAGAAACATTCCTTCATTGCTGGTGGGATTAAAAACTAGTTCAGCCCCACTGGATATCAGTATGGCAATTTCTTAGAAAATTAAAAAAACAACTTTCCACAAAACCCAGCAATACCACTTTTGGGTATATACCCAAAGGTTGCTCAACTGTATCGCAAGGACATGTGCTCAACTATGTTCATAACAGCATTGTTTGTCATAATCAGAACCTGGAAACAATCTAAATGCCCCTTGACAGAAGAATGGGTAAGGAAAATGTGGTACATTTACACAACGGAGTACTACACAGCAGAGAAAAATAATGACATCTTTAAATTTGCAGGCAAATTTATGGAGCTAGAAAACATCATATTGATTGAGGTAACACAGACCTAGAAAGACAAATATCATATGTATTCACTCATAAGTTGCTTTTAGACATAAAGCAAAAAAAGCAGCATACAATTCACAATCTCAGAGAACCTAGACAATAATGAGGATCCTAAGAGAGACATACATAGATCTAATCTACATGGGAAGTGGAAAAAGACAAGATCTCCTGAGTAAAATGGGAGCATAGGGACTATGGGAGATGTTTGGATGGGAGGAAAGAAGATGGGAGGGGATCAATGTATAGCTCAATAAAATCAATAAAAATGTAAAAAAGATTGTTGCATGGTATAATTACAAATAGTCTCTGAGTATTAGGTAGATTAGGTAGGGATTTTCTGAAGTTCTTATTTGAAGTTCTGTCCAGAATGTTGTAAGAAGATGCACCATTTCACCTAACCAAGTTGGCAACATTTTGAGCAGCTGGTACCCAAAACAAATCTTAAAGTAGCGCTCTATCAGTATCATAGTGTCATATCAACTAGGTGGAATTGTTGTTGTGGGAACCCATCTTCTTCCTAGAAGCTTCAAAGATATCTGCAGGAAAATTTATTGTTCATTATGGAAAATTTAAACATTATTTATATAGACATAAATTCAATATAAGGCATGATAGAGACAAAACTAGGTGTGGAAAGAAGCAAATTATTTTCTAAATATCTTTCTTCTTTCTGTACCATACCAGATGATTCCTGCTATGAGACAGAAACTCTAAAATTTTCTTTTAACAACATTCTTGGATTTAGAGAAGGATAGTCCTTGTCCAATTCCAAAACCAGCTTTGATTTTTAAGTAAAGATATATACATATCCAGGTGGTAAAATTTTACCATACCAATGATACAACATCATAAATCAGATTTATCTTTACTTGGTGATTCTTTCTGGATAACCATCTTTTCTTCCTTAGGCATCTAGATGTTCAAGGTCTCTCAATTTTTTGAAGATGAGCATTTTCCTGCAAAGACAAGAGCAGAACACTGCCACATCCCTTATGAGGTTTCCTTACCACCTGTATGGTTGTCACCTTTGTGAATGAGCTGTCATTTCTCTTTCTCAAGAAGTATCTCTTTTCAAACTAAATCTTTATTAATTTTGATGGTATCTATAGCTTTTCTTTTTCTGTGGAAACAAGAGCAAAACCCCTTCCCCAATGTAGCACATGTCCTGGTTTCCATTCTGAGGTCAACATTGGCTGATTTAATTCAGAAGTTTTTTCTATTATCCAATTTCTTTCTGCTGCTATTGTTCCTTTCTCATTAGTGTTAAGAAAATCCAAGGTTAAGAAAGCATTATGTAATCTATTTCTAGGGGTATTTTCCATTCATTTCTGTTTGTTTTCTGTATCTTTTATAGTTTTATTTGATCTTTTTATAACTGCTGGATCTATAGGATTGTTTGGTATACCTGTAATATGCTTTATATTATAAAAAGCAAAAAGTTGTTTCAATTTTTTAGAGACATATGCTGGACCATTATCTGTCTTTATTTGTGCAGGTATACCCATCATGGCCATAACTTCTAATAAATGCATGATTACTGAATCAGCCTTTTATGAGCTCAAAGCAGTTGCCCATTGAAAACCTGAATAAGTGTTAATGGTGTGGTGTACATATTTAAATTTTCCAAAATCTGCAAAGTTGAATACATTCATCTTCCAGATTTCATTCCTTTGAGTACTCTTTGGGTTACTCCCTGCTGGTAATAGTGTTTGGTTATAGAAAGAGGAAGTAGGAAATCTCTTTGTAATCTTTATAATCTCCTTAACTTGTTGCCATGTAATAGGAAACTCTTTCTTTAAATCTTTGTTATTGACCTAACACTTTTTATGAAATTCTAAGAACTTCAGCACATTTCCAACCTATAATTGATCAATTTCTGCATTACCTTGGGCTAGAGGACCTGGCAGATCTGAATGGGATCAGATGTGTGTTATGTATATGATACAAAGCCTGTTCCTGATTATATATCTTGAACCTGAATGAGTAATGAAGTCAATTTTGTGTCATCTGGTATAAATTCAGTGGCTTCAATATTTAAAACAACTCTTTCTGCATATTGCAAATCAGTAACTTTATTGAGAGGTTCTTTAAAATCCCTTAGTACCATAAGGATAGCATATAATTCTGACTTTTCGACATAATTATAAAGGCTCTGTTCCACCTTACTTAAATTTTCTCATTTGCAATGTGCCTTTTCTGATTTATTCGCATCAGTATAGAGTGCACAGACTTCAGTTTTTGGTATGTCATGTACAATGTGGGGATGGATCCAATTAGTTATCTTTCTAAGGTTAATTTTATTGCTCTTGGGGTAATTGCTATTAATCTCTCCTAAAAAATTATCACAAACTCTTTTCCAAGGTTCATTGTCTTCCCATACCTTTTTGAATTTCACCAGTAATAAAAAACATTACAATCTCTGCTGGGTCTATTCCTGCAGTATCAGTTTTCCTTTTATAATTGATTCAGAGGCCCTTTCCACATAATGTTTTATTTTTTTTTACTTGGTTTATGTAGTAAAAAGATCCATTCTAAGATAACATCTTCTTTCTTCATTAAAATTTCTGTAGGGGATATTCTGGAAGACAATATGACTAGAATGCAATTAAGACTTGGATCCACCCTATTAATACATGCCTCCTATAATTTCTCTTCAACCAAACTTAATTCTTTCTCAGCTTCAGCTGTTAATTCCCTGGTACTATTTAAGTCCTTGTCAACGTCTAAAGTTTTGTTTACATGAATTATTAGATCAGGTGTTATCCCAACAGCTGGGCATAGACTGGAAATATCTCCTAACAATCTTTGAAAGTCAATAAAAGTTCCACAACCAGTCTCTCCTAATTTGTGCCTTTTGTGCTCTAATTTTCTGAAAACCTGTTTTGTAACATAGGTAATTGACAGAATCTCCTCTTTGTATTTTTTTCAAGAGCAATTTATAATCCCTATTTTGGCAAAACTTTCTTTACATCTTCAAAAATTCTTTCTAAAGAATCTATGTTTGAATCAGATAGCAGAATGTCATCCATGTAATGGTAAATTATAGACTTAGGAAACTGCTTGTACTATTTCCAATGGCTGACTTACAAAGTATTGGCACAAGGTGGACATTCCCTGTGGGAGGACAATCCACTAATGTCTCCTAGTAGGCTGAGAATTATTATAGAAGACACTGTGAAGGCAAAATCTTCTCTGTCCTTTTCTTTTAAAGGTATAGTGAAGAAACAACATTTAAATCAATAACTATAAGAGGCCATCCTTTAGGTGATAGGGAAGGCAAAGGAATTCCAGATTGTAGAGGGCCTATATATTGAATTACCTTGTTGAAAGCTCTTAGATCAGCCACCATTTCCAGATTCTTCATTTCCAGATTTCATTTTAACAACAAATACATGAGAATTCCAAGGGCTGGTTGATTGTTCAATATGGTGAACATCAAGTTGCTCCTGTAACAGCTGTTCTAAAGTCTGCAGTTTCTCTTCTGTTAAAGGCCATTGTTTAACCTACATTGGTTCCTCAATTAACCATTTTAAAGATAGGGCCATTGCTGCTTCTGAAGATTTGCTAGTTTGTGTTCTTGTGCAGCCTGAATGGCTGGTGACCTTTTGTTATAGTACCTTATAATATTCTTCCCAGAAACATAAGTTTCTATGATTGCAGGAATGTTAATCTGGGTATTCCATTGCTGCAGCAGGCCATACCTTCATAAATTCACTATGATATTAGCCACATATGGCCTCAGCCTTCCTCTCTGTCCTTCTGACCCTATGCATTAAACCAATCTCATGCTTTGTTTTATTTGAGATAGGGTTCCAGTTCCTAGGAATTGAGCATCTGCCTCTTAAAAAGGCCAATTTTGATGCCAAGATTCTGGACATCCTCACCTGTGTCCAGTAATTCCTCAATTTTTTAATTTTCCTGGTGAGACATATCCTCCTCAGTTGCTAGGAATTACTGGGAACACGTTTGATCTGGGAGCCTGTAAGAGGCCCGCACAAGGTGCTTCCTCATAGTATTGGGTTGCTTTTTCTATGTTTTTGTTGATTTTGATGGTATTAATCCTGTCAACTAGCTGTTCATTATTAGTCTATAAAACCGATATCACTTCTAAAAGTGCCTGATTCTTGGCTCTATTATCAAGCCATTTTCTTAAGGATGTAATATGAAAAAAAAAAGCTAAGTCCCAATATCAAATAAATGGATGTATCAGAAAAACCATATAAGCCTTGGAGAATACCATCCATTGTATGAGCAAAAAGGTTATTAAATTCCTGGATGATAATATTGTCTGCAATTATATAACTTTCAAATTTATTGGTCTATTAATTAATCCAATAAACTTACTTTCATCATGAGATTTCAGTAAATTGCTGTAGGTGTAAAAATCTTTATTGGTCAGCAGGTGTTACAGTTGCAGCCACATGGCAGAGAGACACACATTGGCACCTGCTTAAATACTGACAAATATGCTTTGTTTGACAAATTATGGGCAATTAAATCAATTCTGTAAAGGGAGAAAAATTTTTGGTGGCTAGAATATCCAGGAATCCATAGCTCGTGAGCAGGGAACACAAACTGGAAGCTGTGCAGGTTGCCACATGGCAGGGAAAGTGGTGGGGGTGGTGTGGAGGGAAACATGCACAAGCTCAGAGAATTGCCAAGTCACTGCATGGAAACTCCACTGTGGCAGGGTCTGGTAAAACAACAACAACAACAACCCACAGTTAGTAAATGAAATCGTGTCAGACAGGAGGGGTTTGGAGACCTTTTGTGTTGTGGACCTTTTGGGCCTTTTAGTAGTTCCAGTGGGCATGGAGTTGGGATTCACATGGATGCCAGATATAGATGTATGCAATTAAGTAGTCCCGTAGTAACTCAGAACTGAGTATAATAAAAGGTTATTTATTTAGGGCTAGGCTCACAGATTGCAGTTGTCTGCACAAACAGGGAACAAGAACAGAATCTAGTAGCCAAGAGAGTGTGTGCAAGCTTTATGGCTACATTTATAGTATAAGGAGGCCATGCTCAAATGAGCTGGTATCTTTATTTTATTTTTTTATTTTTTAAAACATTTACTATCACACCTCAAAGATAAAGGAACTCAAATTAGAGTTCGAGATGTTAAAATTTAGAACATAAAATCTTTGGAAAAGAGCAAATACTTTTCTAATCTTGGGATATGTAAGACTTTCTTACATAGAATCAAAAGTTAAGAAAAATCAAATAAATAATTAAATGTTGGAGTTAATGAAATTAAATCTTTGTGTAAGAGATATAAAGAAATGAGATGAATGTGGTAAAATAATAAATTATTTTAAAACAGACATTCCTGTGATGGGTGTGATGGAGTAGATTGTTTATTTTTAAGTCTTTTTTCCATTATTTACTACAAATGAATAAGAAAAATATGTGATTGTGATGATCTTAAAGATCTCAGAAAGCAAACAAATAAGTCACTGTGGAAAGATCCATAGTGCCTGCTAGAAGCATTCTATCTTAGCAGGTTCCAAATATAAATTAGATGAGTAGACCACTTATATTTATATTAACAAATGCTAATTTCAGAAACCAGTGTAGACAATCATATTGTTTAGAATTCTGAATAAAATCTCAAAATTATGCTTGTTTATAACATTCATATTTGAAACAAATGCCAGGCATTTAGTACACAATTGCATACTTTACTGTGATGGCTAAACTCAATTGTGTACTTGATGAGACATAGACTCACCTAGGGATGGCCTTTGGACATACCTGTGGGTTATTTTATATTTTTATTTTTATTGCTTTATAAATAATACCATTCAAAATTTTCACTTCCTCTCCTCCTTCATTGCTGGTGGGAATGCAAACTTGTGCAACCACTTTAGAAATCAGTGTGGTGGTTTCTCAGAAAATTGGGAGTCAACCTACCTCAGGATCCAGCAATACCACTCTTGGGAATATACCCAAGAGATGCCCAATCATACTACAAAAGCATTTGTTCAACTATGTTCATAGAAGCATTATTTGTAATAGCCAGAACCTGGAAACAACCTAGATGCCCCTCAATGGAAGAATGGATAAAGAAAGTGTGGCACATCTACACATAACAGTACTACCAGAGGTAAAAAAACAATGACATCTTGAATTTTGCATGCAAATGGATGGAAATAGAAAACACTAACCTGAGTGAGATAACCCAGGCCCAAAAATATGAATATGGTATGTACTCCCTCATTAGTGGATTCTAGCCATAAATAAAGGACATTGAGCGCCATAAACAAAGGACTTTGAGCCTATACTTCGCAATCCAAGAAGCTAAATAATAAGGTGAACCCAAAGAAAAACATATATAGATCCTCCTGGAAATTGGAAGCAGACAAGATCGCCAGGCAAAAGTTGGGGGCATGGGGGTGGAGGTGGGCAGGGTGGAAGGGGAGGGAAGAGAGAGAAGGGATAAGGGGAGGATTGGGGAGAGCTTGGGGGAGTGGGATTTTGAGATGGAGGAAGGGCGGATATGGGAGCAGGGAAGAAGATATCTTAATTAAGGGAGCCATTTTAGGGTTGGCAAGAGGCTTGGCTCTAGAGGGGTTCCCAAGTGTCCCTGGGGATGTCCCCAGCTAGGTCCTTGGGCAGTAGAGGAGAAGGTGCCTGATCTGGCCTTGTCCAGTAGTCAGAATAATGACTATCTTGACTATCACCATAGAATCTTCGTCCGGCGACAGGTGGAGTTAGAGACAGAGACGCGTATTGGAGCACTGGACTGAGCTCCCAAAGTGTAGTTGAAGAGCTGAAGGAGGGAGAATATGAGCAAGGAAGTCAGGACCACGAGGGGTTGGTCCACCCACTGAGACAGGGTGCCTGATCTAATGGGACCTCACCAAAGCCAGCTGGACTGGGATTAAACGAGCATGGGATCAAACTGGACTCTCTGATTGTGGCTGACAATGGGGGCTGACTGAGAAGCCAATGATAATGGCACTGAGATTTGTCTGTACTGGATTTTTGGGATCCTAGTCTATTTGGATGCACAACTTCCTAAGCCTGGATGGAGTGGGAGGGCCTTGGACTTCCCACAGGGCAGGGTACCCCTGCCCTCTTTTAGGACTGGAGGGAGAGGAGAGAGTTGGGGGAGCAGGAGGAAAATGGGAGGAGGGGATGGGCTGGTATCTTAAAGACTATTGGCTGAAGGAGCTTCCACAGCATCCATGGGACATTTTTATAAAATCTTAAAAAGTGGATCCTTTTATATAGGTCCCAAGTAACACATTAGTGCAACTTGCCAGTTATTAACAGCGTGGATCAAACAATTTACCTCTGTTTCATTTAATGGAGAAACAATGTTTGTAAGCTCTTTATCAGTAAGAAGATTATTTTCTATGAGTTTTTACTTTAGTAGTCACACTTTCTAATAACCTAACAACCCAATCTATTTCAGGTGTTACATTTTTATAGAATTTAACCATGAACTTTTAGAAGGCAACTCAAAGAGCAGAGTCAAAATTTTTATTAATGATAAACAGAGAAGAACATACCCCATAAATAACTTAAAATTATGAATTTTGTTCTTAGCTTGTTTACTATGAAAATTAAGCATGTATTTAAACATTTATTAGACAATTAAGAGAACATCCTCCAAACAATGAGTGACTAATATATCTGGAATTTAAACAGCATTTGACTTAATACTTTATGCCCTGATTGCAATTGTTCTTTCTAGAAGCTAGGGTTGTTTTAAATCCTTTTTTTCTCCCATGAAGGTGCCGTGCACCATGACCCCGTGTCTGCTTTCGGTGTGCTGGCACCCAGTTCACGAGATTCGGGCAAAGGGTAGGAGGTTAAAATACACAAACACATACAGACAGAGAAACAACGACACGTGTCATCCTTGAATTCCCCAAGAATGCCCCCTTTATTGTGTTCAGGGGCAGATTATATATAGCCATGCCCCAGCCAAGCCCACCAGAAACCACTCTCCTGCCATCAGGAACTCCTGAAGTTCTCCTGCTCAAAGCAGCTGTAGGCACTCAGATCAGGGGATTACAAGAAATTCAGGATCTGGGGTCTCACTGCTCCCAACATGAAGGGACCATTGATAATGAGTTATTCCCACTCTCAGGGAAAAACAAAAATGATTCCCACAAAGGGAGTTGATTCTTTGTAATTCAAATGCTGCTACTCTGTGCTGGAAGAGCTGACAGAGTGCAGCCACACACACACACACACACACACACACACACACACACACACACACACACAGAGAGAGAGAGAGAGAGAGAGAGAGAGAGAGAGAGAGAGAGAGAGAGAGAGATCTTTGATTTTTTAATTTCTTATATCAGAAAGAGCCTTTTTATCTTCTATTTCTACTTGGAAGAGATCTTTTTCTTTTATTTTTCCTTTATTGGCCATTTTAATTTTCAGGCCTTGTTTTAATATTTTCCCCCCTTTACTGGAAAAATCCTTTTTTTCTTGATTAAACATTTCTCCCTTTTCCTTTGAGAAATTTCCTTTTATTTTTTTCCTTCCCTTTTCTCTATTGGGAAGATTTCCTTCTTAGTTTTCTTTATTTCCCTTCTCTACTGGGAAGTTTCCCTTTTCCTTTTGTATTTTTTTTTGTCTTGGGAACTCTTGTATTTTTAAACCTGCAATTAACCACTAGGCCTTTCTAATTTCTAAATCTGTTTCATCTGATGAAAAAGGAGGAGACTCGTCTCCTTTGTCTTGGGTGTCCTCACTTTCTCTGTCCTCTGAAACAGCATCTTTATCGACCTGTGAAGGAACAGTTTCTTCCGTTGACTGAGAATTTCTATCCTGAGTGTCTTTCCTTTTGCTTTCCTGTTTTACTTCAGATACAGCTTTAAGTGACTCCTCACTCTGCAATGGCTCCAGAGCTTTTGAAGCTAAATTACATAAAAACCAAATTTTTATGGTATGGGCCCCCTGATAAGCTCTCCTCAAAGCTCTCATAAATTGCTTCCATATCTTCAATTTCAATTGAATGTAAGGAGGTGCCAGAAACCAATGGCAATGCCATCTAATAAATACCAAAAGCTCTGTATCCTGTTTTTCCTTTACTTTAACTCCATTTCCCTTTAACAGGCATTTTAATAACTGCATGAAGTTTCCCATGGCCCTGTTGAATCTGGAGTCCCCTTACCCTGAGGGGGCTTTTCCTTCCAGTTCTTCAAGTGTTCAGCTTCTCTGTCCTTCTTCAGCAGATCCTTTGTCCCCTTTCAGCCCCACACACTGACTGGGCTGTCAAGTGTTGCAGTTGTGTGTTGGTTTACAGGGGTCCATGAATGAAAACTAAGAGGCACCTAAAGAATGAATTTAGTCTTCCATGGCCGCAGGGAGCAACCATCCCTAAGGATTGATCCCCTTTCCTTTCACCCAGGGTTTCTTTTATTTTTCTCCAATTTATACCTTAGCGACTTGATTTCTGTATCCTCAAAACATTCTGACAAAACCTCCAAAGGGACAATGACAAGTGCAAATTCTCGATTCAGCAGGTACCACAGTTTTCTGGGATGCCCCACAACCAAATTATTCAAAGGCTTTGTATCCTTGGGAAACTCTCAGGCAAGATCCACATATAGGGCAACAAGAGAAACAAAGGTATCTGCTAAACAAAAGAGGGATTAGGGCTAGGTGATCACACTCTCTGGAGTCAGACCAGGTGTAGCTCAGTGAAATGCTCCCACAGCCAGAGTCTCTGAGTTCTCTGGGGGATCTAGCCTAGTACCAAGATACAGAACTCTTTGCAAAAAATATTGTCCATCTGCTGTGTTTGATGTGGTAGCTGTGGCCACCATGGCTGTTGAATGCTTGCAATGTGGATTGTGAAATTGAGGCATTGAATTTGTATCATTTGTTTAGTGTTGACTGATTAAATGGCCATATGTACCAAGTGACCATCATGTGGACAGTAGACAGGTGGTATATGACAATGAGTACATTTAGGAGAGACACTAAGGATGCCTGGATACTTTTCTGAGTACACAGTCTCTTCTTACTCCAGGAAGATCTAAGATATGATTTGACCCCAGAAATCCCTGGGAGAGCTCCAAATTGGGCAACTCCCTCATGCTTTCAGGTTCTCTGGATTCCTAGCTGTTGCTTCTAAATTGTGGTTGGACCTGTCACAGCCACCACAATCAATGAAGATACAGACTTCACCACTTCAGAGGGTCACTGAGCCTTCCTCAAATGATGTTATGACAAGGTTCATCCTTCTACTTTATACTGCTCCAGTCCCTTTCAACTGTTCCTTAGAATACTGTTACAGTTTACTATTGTGTTCATTATGTCAATTGTTACAAGATGTTATTTAAAAGAAATCTTTCCTCCCCCTTCCCTTCTTCCTCTCCTTTTTTTTTTTATACAGGAGCCTCAAAAGAGATCTTGGGAGCAGATTTCTAAAACAAAACAAAACAAAACAAACAAAAAACAAAACAAAAACCCAACCAGGATTCCAAGTTATGTCTTTTTAAGGTACAACAAACTGCAACGCATCTTTAAACCCAAGTCTCCTTGAATGTGAGACACACAGTGACTTTCTCAAAGCTAACACTGCCTTCTTTTATGCAGCCCTTTGGCCATGATCAGCTAAGTGAGGGTCACTAGGGTTGGGAGTGGGTTCTGCCAAATGGTCTAAGTCTTGTGCAAAGTGAAATAAGGGAGATTGCCTAGGGCTTGGGAAGAGCATGTCCCTTTGGGACAAAAACAACATGGCAGTGGTAGTTCTGGCAATATTGCAGAGTATGTGGAATGTTTAAGTCCTTCCCTCTGATAAACACACAGAGTCCAATGACTTCCCACAGGCTCACACTGCTGATGCAATATGTCTGTTTCCAATGGGCTTCAGTGTTCTCAGTTCTCACACTGTATTAAAACGAATGTGTGGGAAGCCTGGCAGTGGTGGAGCAAATATTTCAAAGGATTGTTTTTTTTTTTTCTCATGCTCATAGATACTTGACAGTTTAGGTCATAAAAACATACATGAATCAATCGTGAGAAAGATACTCTGGGAGAAATATGGACAAATTCACATGAAAGTTGAATATTATGGAACCCCATCCTTAGCAGAGGAGCTTTTGTCAGTCAGTGACTGTTCCAGGAGGGTGAATCAAGTTTTTTCAGGAGTGTAGTCACTGGTAAGTGGCAAGGGAGACAGCAAATAACCTTGCACCCAAGCTCATGAAAGTTACACTGGTGGAAGCCAGTGGGTCATAAAATAGAACATGAAGAAGGTGGGGGAAGCTGTTGGGAAGAAAAATGGGGTTTACAGGAAGTGAGAAAAGAATGATTGAGTACTGGAAAGGTTAATATGATCAAATTATATTATGCGCACAAATAAAATGGTTAATATGTCTTATAAAATATTTAGAGAAAGTTATAGATAGCAGAGACATGAGTGAGCTCCAAGGAAAAATCAGGTCAGGAGAAGTAGGGAGCCGCTCTCTTGGTGTGCCAACCTTATTTCATCTGTACATGTTCTTCTTACATTCCAGGACCATATTCCTGCCCCTCTCCAACACTTCACCCAAACTCAAATCAGGGCCCTTATATCTGTCACGAACTTTCTATTCTAAAATATTCTAGTGCCTTCCTGCTACCCGGAACCAGGACAAAATCTTATACAGCCGGCAAATGATTTTGCTATTTCCCCATATCTCTTTCAAGAGTTGTGCTGTCCCTGGTATGCTATCTCCTGAGAGGTTACCATTTAGGACATTCCCATGACCTATTACTAGTCCAAGGTATAAGGCATAACCGCACCTCAGTGTTTTGGTTGGGTAATTCTTTGTAGGAACTTTGAGTCATTGAATAAGGTAGCAGATATTTGTGTAGTGAAACTTCCAGGTAGTTTCAGCATCTGTGACTACGGATCACCCCAAACTTCAAGTCTTTTTTGTGGAGGCAACAGTAAAGGGACAGAAAAACCATTTACATCATGGCTTGTCCAAAAATTTTTCAGCTGTTCTTAGTTGTGTGTGTGTGTGTGTGCATGCTTTCATGTGTGTGCAAGTGTATTTTTGTTTCAAGCTATATCTTAACTGTGCTCCCTTGCCTGGTCCTGAATTTTATAGGCTTTTTATTTTAGCTCCTGAACACTGTACCAAGTAGTCCAAGTCCTTTATCAAATTCTTGGTCCTGAAAATGATAAAAAGTAGTTGTTGATTATTTCCCGGGGTGTATAGCTTCACTTCACCAGATATTAGAGGCTCCCTGTTCAAGTAACCCCAGTATAAAGTCTTGACTGGAGACTAGGTAATGGGAAAGCTGAAGAGAATTAATGAGTGTTAGAAGGGTCTTTATTGTAAGTCTTGCAAAAGGGTGAATGGAAAAACACTTGTTATTGGAACTTGAGTTGAATGTACTTTTCTTAAATTTGTGAGCAAGGAGCTTGCCTATAACATTTGTGGTAATGCTGAAAATAACATGTGGGCCTGGCATCAGAAAGAACAGAGTCTTAACTTGGTCTTTCACAGCTCTGGGGTGAGGGAACTTGGATAGATAGTTGTGGAGAAGATGAGGGCTGGACATTGATATGTCAAAAGGTATAGGTGACCTATAGCTGGCCCACAGGGAAGTTCATAAGGTGGGATACCTCCACTATCAGTGGCTTAGAGCAGATGTCATGAAATGAAGAGTTACCCTGGAGTTTAATGGCTCTGATCTTCAGGGCATATCAAATTCTTTCTTTTAAACCACCCATCTCTGATTAACAGCAGTAGAGCCTGAGAACTCATTTTCATAGAAGAACCTGTCCAGTAAGGTGACTAATATTTAGGATTCTTTGAACATACAAAGGAATGTCCTCTGTTGATGCTGATGCTGTGGTTGCAACTGACATTCCTGATGCACTTGGGAGACAGCCTTTAGCTGAAACAACCACCTCAGAGGGCTGATAGGGAGAAACCTGGGGGAGTGGGAGAGCCTGTGCCACAGAATGAAAGCTACGTATGCAAAGACAGAAAATTGCCAGCGTGAAGATAACGATCATGGAAAAAGACATTTGTTGAATACAGACTCAGCAGCAGAACAAACCAAAGGAAGGAAGGGTCCAACTTTCTCCTGTATGACTACACCTCTCACTCTCCAAATTTCTTTGTTTTTTTTTTTTACATGTCTTATTTTTTATGTGTTAATAAACATAGATAATTTTCCATGCAATATAATCTGAGAACATTCCACCCTCCCTTACTCTTCCCAGTTCCTTCCTACTTCCTCTCCCATCTCTCTTTCTGTTTCTCATTAGAAAAAAACAGGTTTCTAGAAGACAGCAGCAAAATAGAACCAAATAAAATATAATAAGATAAAGAAAAACCATCATATTGAAGTTGCACAAAATAAACCAACAGAAAAATAAAAGAGCCCTGTATCCTTCCACTCTTCTCCCACTGCATCTCCAGAAATTCTGAATGTTGTTGCTGCTCTTGTGTTGTATACTCATATATGAGGAATGGAGGTGGGAATGACAGATGAGAAAACATGTGGCATCCGTCTTTCTCGGTATGAGTTATCTCACACACTATAATTTTTTCAGAGTTCAGAGTTCAACTATTTACCTGAAAATTTCATAATTTCATTTTTTCTTTGCATCTGAATAGTATTACATTGGGTATGCAATTTTTATTATCCATTTATCAGTTGATGAACATGTAGTTTATTTCCTCTATTGTAAAAGGAGTATAATAAATGTGGATGAGTCATATACCAGTGCAGCAGGATATAGAGTCCTTTGGGTGTATGTTCAAGAGAGCTATAGCTAGAGCTAGTTAAATCTATTTCTAGCCTTTTGAGGAACCACCCACTGATTTTGTAGTAGATGCATATATGCACCACCACCGCTGGTGAGTAGGTGTTTGCCTTTCCCTGTATACTCTCTCTAGTGTTTATTGTTATTTGTTTACTTAATTTTAGCCATTCTGACTGGAACAAATGGAATCTTAAAGTACATTTAATTTGCATTTCCCTCATGACAATGGTTCTTAACACTTAAAAAATAATTCTGCCAAGTGGTGGTGGCTCACACCTTTAATTCCAGCACTTTGGAAACATGAAGGCAGATTTCTGTGAGCTCAAGGCCAAGCTGGTCTACAAGTGAGTTCCAGGACAGTCAGAGATGTTACATGGAGAAACCCTGTCTCTAAAGACCCCCCCCCCAAAAAAAAAATTCTTAGTTATCTGTATTTGTTTGGAAAACTCTCTGTTTAGTTCAGTTCCACATTTTTAATTGGGTTGTATATATGCATATAGGTGTATTGGTGATTAGTCTTTTGAATACATTGTGTATTCTAAACAATAATCCTTTGTCCGAAATGTAGCTGGCAAGTATTTTTCCCCATTCCACAGGCTAACACTTCAGTGAATTAGTATTTTATTTTGCATTACTGGAGCTTTTAAATCTCCCGAGGTCACACTTGTCCTTTACTGGTTCTATTTCCTGCTTAACTGGTGTCCTATTTGGAAGTCTTTTCTGCAATTTATATCCTGAATTGTACCTTATGCTCTTTCTCCTAAACTTTTCAGAGTTCAAGGCCTATCCCTGAGGCCTTTGATCTATGTGGAATCACTTTTTGAAAAGGATGAGAGATAAGGATCAAATTCCATTCTTCTACATGTGGAAATCCCCTTTCCTCAGAGCCATTTGTTGAAGATTCTCCTATCTATTCACTGATGTATATTCTTGGCATATTTGCAAAAAAGAAAAAAAAATCAGATGTCTTTAAGAGCTTGGGCTTCTATGTGGATCTTAAATTCTATTCCCTTGGTAAATGTATCTGGTTTTGTGTCAGTATCATACAAATTTTATTGTTATGTCTCTGTAGTGTAAGTTAAAATTAGGGATGGTTATACCTTGAGAAGTATTTTTATTATTAGGGATTTTTATTGTTATCTTCACTATTTTGTGCCTCCATATAAATTTTAAGATTGCTGAGTTCATTTTTTATGGAGAACTGAGTTAGAATTTTGATGAAGATTGCAATGACTTTGTAGGTCACTTTTTATAGGATGGGCATTTTGACAATCAGTCATAGCAGTTCATGCACATGAGAGAATTTTCACCTGATTTCTTTAGTTTTTTTATTTATTGTTTTAACATTTTCTTAGTATGGTTCTTTCATTTTGTTAGTTCAGTTTATTTGAGGATACTTTGTTTAAGTTACTGTGACTGGGTTTGTTTCTCTGATATCCCTGATTTTTTTTCTCAGTATGCTTTTCTTTAGCATATGTAAAGGCTACTGATTTTGATATGCTAACAACGTAACATGCCACTCTGCTAAAAGTGTTTATCAGCTCTAGGAGCTTCCTGGTACATTCTTTGGCATCTTTCATATATGGAACCAGGTAATCTGTAAACGTGTCTTCTTCCTTTCTCATTTGCATCCCTTTAATGTTTTCTCTTGTCTTATTGCTCTAGCTCAAAGCACTATATTGACTAGGAGTAGAGAGAGTGTACATCCTTGTCTTGTTCCTGATCTTAGTGGGAATGATCCCTGATGATGGTTTTAAGTGTGTGTGTATATATTATATATTATATAAACTATATATATATATATATATATATATAGGCAACAAATATATCAACAATGTCTAGTCCATTTGCATCTGGCAAATTCAGAGAAAATACTCCATATCTATCCTATCTTGGTGAATTCAAAGTCTTGTACCTAATTTACTTTCTATCATAACTTGCCTTTTGCATAGGTAGACAAGGAAAGCTGTAACTCTTTAGTCTTATACTCCCTCAGAGACCAAAGGAGGAAATAATATTAACTGAGTAAGGAAGAAGTACAAGTAAGCAACTTCCAAAAAATGTGAGAAATGACAGAAACAATTGACTGCCTGGACTGTCACCCAAAGTTTTTGTGCAATGTTGGGGCATCTGTCATCGGCCCACAGGCCTAGCATATACAACAGACTTTTCTATGAAGCAGTATATTCTGAAGGGATGTCCCTACTTGTCTTGACAATGTTTAGCAGTCACTTTCTTTTGTTTCCTGCTTGTCTAAACTTTTATTATATACAGACTTATGTGTGTGTATGTAAAATAAAACACCTAGAGCTGATAAACACTTTCAACAGAGTAGCTTGTTACAATGTTAACATACCAAAATCAGTAGCCTTTACGTATGCTAAAGACAAGCATACTGAAAAAATAAATCACAGAAATTATAGAAACAAACCCAGTCACCTTAGCTTAAACAAAGTACTTTGGAATAAACTGAACTAAGAATATATATAAAACTTTTATTATGTTGAAATATATGGTTATTGTCCTTTGTCGTTTTATTAAATCTTAAGAAGAATAGTGGAAGAGGGAGCCGACAGTGTGGGAAAGCCAGGGACTGAGAAGGACTGGAATGAAGCAATGTCATTCAGACATGACAGGACTGCTGCCTTCAGGATTGACATGGAACCATGGAAACACGCAGATTAAACGTCAGCACCACTCTGCCTGGTACCGTTCACACACCACAAGAAGAGACTGGAGAACAGTGGAAATGGCTCTCAGCTCCATCCTGAGCTTCTTGAGGTGACCTTCTTATGAGGAAATTTTAAGTTTGTGTTGATGTGGGAATGTTTCTGCTATGATGGGAGTAATCTCTGTTTTAGAAGTCCAGAGTGGTGGTCTCCAGTCACTTGACATTAGGTTCATTGAAGAAATAAGAGAAATTCAGTTGAAGAATGACTTTTATTTTCATTTTTAAACATTTAAATTTCTTTCCTTAAAAAGAGCTCCCCATCCCTCCCCAGAAAACAAAACAAAGCAAGAAAACTAAATCAGCACCTATTCCACACTGCTTCAGCTCCTGATGGCTGCTTGTGCAAAGTTCAGTAATGGTAGGCTAAGCTAAGTTTTAACATCACTGATACCATGAAAGCTAAACTGAGTGATATAAAACGAGTCACCTGGAACAAATGAAGAATGCTTTCATATTGAAGTGAGAATATTGGCATGGGTGCAATTCAAGTTGGGTAACAGCTGTATCAATAAGAAGTACACAACAGTTTCAGGTAGTAGAAGAAAAACAAAAGTCAACAAAGGACTATAAACTTGTTGACCCAGATTCTCTTGTTGAGCCTGGCATTGTTCTGGAGTTCACACAGCCTAGGTCAGAGCTCCTTGTGTTCCATTTCTCAACTTCCTATTTTTCTAGCCTGATCTATGCATCAGACTCCTAGTATAGCCATGCAAAATAGGAAAGTCGTCATTGCATTTGGACATTTTTCTCTTCATAGCTGTCAGTTTGCTCACTTTTTCTTACATTCGCGGTTTCTCTTTTTTCATGTAAACGTTGACTTTTCATCATAAAACTATGAAAATGAGGAAAGGTGGAAATTTCTGTAATCTTCCAAAAGTCAATGACTATTTTTCTGTTGTAGGTTTTTTACTTTTTAAAAATTTTATTTGTTTAAGAAATAACTATGTTTTCTCATTTTATTTACCAATTCAAGTTTCTACTTCTTCCCATCCTCTTGCTCCCTCCATCTTTACTCCCCTCCATGCACTCCTCAGAGAAGGTAAGGCTTCCCATGGGAATTCACCAAATACTGACACATTGCTTTGAGGCAGGGCCAAGGCACTCCCCACTATATCTAGGCTGAGCAAAGTATCCCTCCAAAGAAAATGGGTTCCAAATATCCAGTCAAAGCAGTAGAGATATGGTGAGCTAATGGACCAATCAGTTTATAACCTAATATAGACCTCTCTGTGTGATTTCTTTATGGCTAAACAGCTGGGGGAAGTAGGCAGGAAAGAAACCCCTACAAGCAGGCCCTCATGTTACAGGGATAAATCCTGGTCTCAATGACAGTGGCCCTACAGTCTACCGCAGCCATACAACTGTTACCCACATTCAGAGGGTCTAGTTTGCTCCTAAAGGAGTCGATGGGCTTCCACTAGCTCAGGTAAGCTGTTACAGTGGGTATCCCTTCATGGTCTTCATCCTTTGCTCATATTATCGCTTCTCCCTCTCTTTGACTGGACTTTAGGAGCACAATTCAGTGCTGCACCGTGGATCTCTGCATCTGCTTCCCTCAGTTGCTGGATGAAAATTTTATGATGACATTTTAGTCATCAATCTGACTACAGAGCAAAGTCAGTTCAGGCACCCTCTCCACAATTGCTTATGATCTTAGCTGGAGTCATCCTTGTGAATCTCTGGGGATTTCACTAGTGCCAGGTTTTTTTTTTTTGTTGTTTTTTTTTTTTTTTTTTTTTTTTTTTTTTGGGTCAGGCCCATAATGGCTCCCTCAAGCAAGATATCTCTTTCATTGCTCTCCATCTCTGTCCTTCCCCCATCTCAGCCATCTCATTCCTTCAAGTTCTTTCCCCCTCCCTTTCTCCCCTCCTCTTCCCACACATCTTTCCTTTTTCCCCCTCTCCCAGGATCCCATTTTTCTAGGGATATCTTGTCTATTTCCCCTTCCCAGGGGAATCTATGTATATTTCTCTTAGGGTTCTTCTTGTTGCCTTACTTTTCTAAGTCTACATGTTGTTTATCCTTTGTGTCCTGTCTAATATCCACTAATGAATGATTACAGACCATGCTCATCTTTCTGGATCTGGATTATTTCACTCAGGATTTTATTTCTGGTTCTATCAATTTGCATGCAAATTTCAAGATGTCATTGTTATTTTTACTGCTGAGTTGTACTCCATTGTGTAAATGTACCACATTTTCTTTATCCATTCTTCAGTTGAGGGGCATCTAAGTTGTTTCCAGGCTCTGGCTATTATGAATAATGTTGCTATGATCACAGCTGAGCAAATGTTCTTATAGCATGATTGAACATCCTTTGGGTATATGCCCCAAAGCAATATTGCTGGGTCATGGAAAAGGTTGATACCCAGTTTTCTGAGAAACCGCCACACTGATTTGCAAAGTGAATGTAGAAGTTTGCACTCCCACCAGCAATGAAGGACTGTTTCCCTTACACCCCATCTTCTCCAGCATCAGCTAAAACTGGTGTTTTTTTTTTTTTATCTTAGCCATTCTTACTGGTATAAGATGGTATCTCAGTGTATAAGATGGTATCTCAGTGTCGTTTTGATTTGCATTTCCCCGATGGCTAAAGATGTTGAATATTTTCCTAAGTGTCTTTTGGCCTTTTGAGATTCTTCTGTTGAGAGTTTTCTGTTTAACTTTGTACCCCATTTTTAATTGTATTATTTGGTATTTTGATGTTTAGTTTCTTGAGTTCTTTGTTTTGGAGATCAGTCCTCTGTCTGAGGTGGGGTTGATGAAGACCTTTTCCCGTTAAGTAGGCTGCCTTTTTGTCTTATTGATTGTGCTCTTTCTTACACAGAAGCTTCTCAGTTTCAGAAGGTCCCATTAATGTATTTTAGCTCTTAGTGTCTGTGCTTCTGATGTTATATTTATAAAGTGGTCTCCTGTGCCCATGAGTTCAAGGCTACTTCCCACTTTCTTTTCTGTGAGGTTCAGTGTGGCTGGATTTATACTGAGGTCTTTGAGCCATTTGGATTTGAATTTTGTACATGGGGATAGATATGCATTTGCATTCTTATAAATGTTGACATCCAGTTATGCCAGCACCATTTGTTGAGGATGTTTTTTTCTTCATTGTATAATTTTAGCTTCTTTGTCAAAAATCAGATGTTCATAGGTGTGTGGATTAATATCTCAGCATTTGATTGAATTCCAATGGTCCATCTGTCTGTTTTTATGCCAATATCAGGTTGTTTTCATTAATGTAGCTCTATAATAGATAATATATTTATAGTTATATCTATAATATAATATTTTATATCTATAATATATATATATAATGTTTCTATAATGTAGCAATATAACATAATATAGTATGTCAGGGATGGTGATGTTTCTGAAAGTTCATTTATTGTACAGTATTGTTTTGGCTATCTTGGATTTTCTTGTTTTTACATATGAAGTTGAGTATTCTTCTTTAGAGATCTGTAAAAAATTGTTGAGATATTGATAGAATTGCATTAAATCTGTAGAATGTTTTTGATAGGATTGCTATTTTTATGATGTTAATCCTACTTATTGAAGAACATTGGAAATCTTTATATTTTCTGATAGCTCCTTCAATTTCTTTCTTTAATACTTAATGTTCTTGTTGTACATGCCTTTAACTTCCTTGGTTTGTGTTACCCCAGGATATTTTATATTATTGTAGCTATTGTGAATGGTGATGTTTCTCTTATTTCTTTCTCAGCCTCTTTATCATTTTTATATAAAAGAGCTATTAATCTTTTTAGTTGGTATTGTATTCTGCCACATTATTAAAGGTTTCTTTTTTATCAGCTGTAGGAGTTCCTTCATTGAATTTTTTAGGTCACTTATGTATACTATCATATCATCTACAAATATTGAGTGTTTGACTTCTTCCTTTCCAATTTGTATCCCCTTGATTTCCTTTAGTTGTCTTGCTGATCTAGTTAGAACTTTGAGTACTATGTTGAATAGATATGGAGAGAGTGAACAGCCTTGTCTTCTTCGCTGTTTTAGTGGAATCCCTTTGAGTTTCTCTCCATTTAATTTGATGTCAGCTATCTACTTGCTGTATATTTCTTTTATTATGTTTAGATATGTTCCATGTATCCCTAATATCTCTAAAACCTTTATCATGAAGGGGTGTTAGATTTTGTTGAATGCTTTTTCAGCACCTAATGAGATGATCCTATGGCTTTTTTATTTCAGTTTATTTATATATGCTGGATTACATTGAGAGATTTTTTTTATGTTGAATCATTCTGGCATCTCTGGAATGAAGGCAACTTGATCATGGTGGATGATTTTTTTATGTTCTTGAATTCTATTTGCCTGTATTTCATTGAGTACTTTTGCATCAGCGTTCATGAGGGAGACTGGTTTGAAATTCTTTTTCTTGGCTGAGTCTTTGTTTGGTTTTGATATCAGGGTAACTGTAGCCTCATAAAAAAGAGTTTGGCAATGTTCCTTCTGTTTCTATTGGGTGAAATAATTTGAGGAGTGTAGGTATTATTTATTCATTGAAGTTCTGGTAGAATTCTGCACTAAAACCATTGGGCCCCAGGCTTTTTTGGGGGCTGGTGGGGACTTTTGATGACTGCTTTTATTGCCCTATGGGTTATAGATCTATTTAAGTTGTTCATCTGGTCTTGATTTAATTTTGGGATTAGGTACCTATCCAGAAAATTGTCTATTTCTTTTATATTTTTCAATTTTGTAGAATACAGGTTTTCAAAGTATGATCTAATGATTCTCTGGATTTTCCTCAGTGTCTGTTGTTCCCCTTTTCATTTCTCATTTTGTTCATTTGGATGTTCTATCTCTGCCTTTTGATTAGTTTGTATCATGTTTTATTTATCTTGTTGATTTTCACAAAGAACCAGCTCTTTGTGTCATTGATTCTTTGTATTGTTTTCTTTGTTTCTATTTTATTGATTTCAGCCTTCTATTTGATTATTTTCTGTTGTCTACATCTCCTGGGTGAGTCTTCTTCTTTTTGATTTAGAGCTTTCAAGGGTGCTGTTAAGCTGCTAATGTAATATCTCTTCACTTGTAAGCACTTGGTGCTACAAACTTTGCATTTAACATTGCTTTTATAGTGTTCCATAGGTTTGGGTATGTTATGCATTCAATTTTATTGAATTCTAGGAAGTCTTTAATTTCTTCCTTTAAATATTCATTGACCCAGGTGTGATTCAATTAAGCACTCACTGTCCAATATCCATGAGTTTGTAGGCTTTCTGAAATTAGTATTGCTGTTGTATCCTAACTTTAATCCGTGGTGATCCAATAAGATACTGGGGGTTATTCCAAAGTTTTTGTCTCTCTTGAGATTCTTCTTTGTTACTGAGTTTGGGGTCAGTTTTAGAGAAGATTTCATGAGGTATTGAGAAGAAGGTATATTCTTTTGTGTTTAGGTGAAATATTTTATAGATGTCTGTTATGTCCATTTGAGTCATGACATCTGTTATTTATCTTATTTCTCTGTTCGGTTTTTGTCTGATTGACCTAGAGAGTGGGGTGTCAAAGTCTCCTACTATTAGTGTGTGGGGTTCAATATGTTATTTAAGATTTAGTAATATTTCTTTTATATATGTGGGTGCTCTTGCATTTGGGGCATAGATATTCAGGATTGAGACTTCACTCTGACGGATTTTTCCTGTAATGAGTATCAAGTGTCATTCTCCATCTCTTCTGATTGATTTTAGTTTGGAGTCTATTTTGTTAGATATTAGGAGAGCTACACCCGCTTGTTTCTTAGGTCTAATTTTGATTGGAAAATATTTTCCCAACCCTTTACTCTGAGGTAATGTCTATCTTTGAGGTTGAGGTTTGTTTCTTGTATACAGCAAAAAGATGGATCCTGTTTTCATATTGATTCTCTTAGCCTGTGATTTTTTTAAATGTGTAAGTTGTGATTTTTTTGCTTTATTTTTTTATATTTAAAAATTTCCATCTCCTCCGTTCTTCCTCCCCCTCCCCTCCCCTCCCCTCCCCTCCCCTCCATCCATACCCCCCTCCCTCCCTCTTCAGGCCAAGGAGCCATCGGGGTTCCCTACTCTATGTTAAGACCAAGGTCCTCCCAACTCCCCCCAGGTCCAGGAAGGTGATCAACCAAGCTGAGAAGGCTCCCATAGAGCCTGTCCATGCAGAAGAGTCAAAGCTCAGCGCCTTTGTCCTTGGCTTCTCAGTCAGCCTCTACCGTCGGCCACATTCAGAGTCTGGTTTGGTCTCATGTTCCATCAGTCCCAATCCAACTGGAGTTGGTGATCTCCCGTTAGTTCTGTCCCACCGTCTCCATGGGTCAATACACCCCTCACGGTCCTGACTTTCTTTCTCATGTTCTCTCTCCTTCTGCTCCTCATCAGGACCTTGGGAGCTCAGTCCGGTGCTCCAATGTGGGGCTCAGTCATTTTCTTCATCTATCGCCAGGTGGAGGTTCTATGTGCTTTTTTATAAGTGAATCGAGTCCATTGATATTAATGGATATTTATGACCAGTGATTGTTAATTCCTATCAGTTTTTAGTGGTAGTGTTTGTGCGTTTCCCTTCTTTGGGTTCTGCTGGTATGAGGTTATCTGTTGTCTGTGTTTTTGTTGGTGCAGCTAGCTTCCTTGGTTTGGAGTTTCCCTTCTAGTACTTTCTATAAGGCTGTATTTTTGAATAGGTATTGTTTAAATCTTGTTTTGTTATGGAATATCTTGTTTCTCCATTGATGTTGATTGAAAGATTTGCTGGGTGTAGTAGTCTGAATCTGTGATCCCTTACGGTCTGCAGCACAGCTGTCCAGGACCTTCTGCCTTTCAGGGTTTCCATTGAGAAGTCAAGTGTAATTCTTACTGGTCTACCTTTATATGTTACTTGGGCTTTTCTTTTGCCACTCATTCTTTTTATATTCTGTACATTTAGTGTTTTGATTATTATATGGCGAGGGTTCTTTTTCATTGATTTTTATTGAGCTCTACATTTTTCTCTGCTCCCCTCTCTGCCTCTCCCCTTCCTCTTTCAATTCTCCCCCAAGGTCCCCATGCTCCCAATTTACTCAGGAGATCTTGCCTTTTTCTACTTCCCATGTAGATTAGATCTATGTAAGTCTCTCTTAGTGTCCTTATTTTGTCTAAGTCCTCTGGGATTGTGGTTTGTAGGCTGTTTGTTTTGTGTTGTTTTTATTTTCTGGTTTAGTCTACTTGTTGTTTTGTAATCTTCTTGCACCTTTATAGGCATATCATTCTTTAGGTTGGAAAAATTTTCTTCTATGATTTTGTTGAATATACTTTTTGTGTCTTTGAGCTGGAATTTTTCTTCTTCTATCCCTATTATTCTTAGGTTTGGTTTTTTTCATGATGTCCCAAATTTCCTAGATGTTTTGTGTTAAGGATTTGATGGATTTAACATTTTTTGACCAATGAATCTATTTACTCTACTGTATCTTCAACTCCTGAGATTCCCTCTTCCATCTCTTGTTGGTTATTCCTGCATCTGTAGTTCCTGTTCATTTACCCAGATTTTTCACTTCCAAAATTCCCTTGGTTTGTGTTTTGTTTATTGACTCTATTTCAATTTTCAAGTCTTGAACTGTTTGAATTGTTTCTTTGATGTTTGTTTTTTTTCTTGGGTTTCTTTAGGAGATTTAGTGATTCTTCCAATTTTTTGTTAGTCATTTCCTCCATTTCTTTAAGAGAATTTTTCATTTCTTCTTTAAGGGTTTCTGTCATGTTCAGAATAATGTTATATTCAAGGACACTTTATTTTCCTTTTCTAGGTTAGGATGCTCTGGTCTTCCTTTTTTAGGACCACTAGGTTCAAGTGTTGCCATGTTGCTCTTTAGGTTGTTGAATGTATTCTTGTATTGGCACCTATGCATTTGTTCCTCCATGAGGTACAGATGGGGTCTGTGCTTTAGGTGTTCTCTCTTCCTCCAATTGGTGCTGGTGGGGCTTGTATCTTTCGTGGTCATTCTTCCTCCTGATGCAGGCAGGGCCATGCCTCTGGTAGCTGCTGATGTGGCTCTGGGGGCTCTATTTCAGGTGCAGTCAGGACCAATGATCCAGTGGTCCTCTCTAGGGGTAGCCATAATCAAGGTTCTTTTAGTCAGAGATGCAGTGGGGGATGGCTGCTTTAATGTCCCTGAGGCTTTCTTGGGTTGAGGTGGGGCACAGGATATGCTTCTGAGGCCTAGTGTCCAAGGAGTTGGGCTGTCCAGCAGCAAACCCAGACACTCACACTTCCAGGGGCAACCAGGGCCAAGGCTTTGGAGGTCAGAGATGCAGTGGGCAATGACTGTGTGTGAGAGAAGACTGCTCTCAGGTCCCTGGAATCTTTGTTGGTTTATTTTTACTTACAAATTTGCTGTCTTTTGCAAAACTTTCTGTATTGAACAGTCATTGTATCACAAATATTTCCTCATAACCTCTATAAACACATATATTCATGACAACTGCATTGCTATCACTCACAACTCTTTCTTTGTTCAGTAATGCTTTAAAAAACATGTTGTGAAGGGAGAACCCTATTCTAAGGAATCAATAAAATGTGGAAATAGACCTTGTTCTCAAAGTCGCTCTGTCAGAAATTCACTAACCATTCTGTGAAAAGAGCACTAGAGTCTTCATGTAGAGGCCCCAGGATCCAGCTATGGCTACAACATATAGTTTTTACTTAAGAAAAGTAATGCATATCAAGTCCATAAAAACTGCTTAGGAAAGTGATTTTGAAGATTCAACTAATAGGCATACAAAGGACTCTACATCCATGGTTCAAGCCAGTCAGACCACATCTGGGGTAGCATATGGTACCATTCACCCAAGTTGTACTGGTGCCGGCATGAAAGATGCAAGATTAAGGGATCATGGAGACTTGATTAGTGGTTGTACTGACTGGTTTTGTGTTTCAACTTGACACAAATTTGAGTCATCAGAGGAAAAAGCCTCAGTTGAGGAAATGTCTAGATGAAATCCAGTTGTAAATCATTTTTTTCTATTAGTGATCAATGGGGAAGGCCCAGCCCATGGTGGGTGATGGCTTCCCTAGGATGTTGGTCATGGGTTCTGTAAGAAGGTGGGCTGAGCAAGCCAGAGGAAGCAAGCCAGTAGGCAGCTCCCCTCCATGACCTCTGCATCAATTCCTGCCTCTGGAATCATGCCCTGTTTGAATTCCTGTCATGACTTCATTCAGTGATAAACAGCAATGCTGATGTGTAAGCAAAATAAATCCTTTTATCCCCAACTTTCCATTTGGTCATGGTGTTTTGTCACAGCAATCAAAACCTTAAGACAGTGGTTATGAAATGAAGTTATGAAAACAAGTCCTGGGGAGTCCAGGATTTTGGAGACACAGAATCATAGGGTGGACATTGAAGAATAATATAAGCAAAAAGTGCATCTGACTCAAGGGAAAGGCTGTGTGCTTAATGAGTCAGAGCTTCATGAGCCTGGATACACAATTTGCTTAGAGCCCAGATGATTCCAATATGAGCCCAAGATGTTAGACATGACACTACAAAGTGACTATTGTCCTACTAATTTTATCTGATCTTTTCTTGTTATACTTCATTACCTTTTTAAATGAGAATTTTTTTCTGTACAAGCATATAACATCTTTTAATAATTTTTTTTTGTAGAAGCTTGACATCAAGTTATCACCTTGAGTCTCAGATGGCAAATTTGGGGATATCTGAAAAATACCTCGGGAATGTGATCAATACCATGAGCTTCAGTGATCAATTATGTTGGTAGCATGTATCTTCAAAATTGTTATGATTTTTATATGGTATTACTTGGGACTGAGTCACTATTTGAAGACTAGTCTCTAGGAACAAGGTAACTTCACTACAACTGCTTTTCTCCCTCTCACCTATCTAGTTAATTATGCTTATTTGGAAGTGGGAATGTTTAGATTAGACTCTGAGTTTCTTCTATTCTACTTCTGCTATTAAAATAACCTTTGTAAAAAATTGTAGAATATCTGTTCTTTATTCTTTCGACTTCATACTAGTGAATCTTATGTTAATCTTATTCCCCTCAACTTCCAGCAACCTCAGCTCTCCCTTTCTATTCTCCCAAGGAAAGTCTATTTCTAGAACAGTTTAAGTTCAGATAAAAACTAAATAAAAAGTACAGAGATTGCCCATGCCATCCATGACACCCACTTACTCTCATGTTCCCCTGTTTAGTTTTGACTATAATTAGGTGGTAGAAGTTAAGTAAATTATTTGCCAAGTAAATAAAAAAGGAAGACATTTATTGATGCTAGTGTTTCCACCAATCAAAATATTCATTATGAAGAAGTGTTATATATAAATTACAGCATAAACTATGAATAACTCAAGTTTATCATCAAGACCTCAAAAGTTGTGGGTGTGTGGCTGAGCTAGCCATCTTTTATTTCTTTTAGTGTAAGAATGTAGTAAAGCCACTGCTATAAAACTTAAATGTGTTATTTCTAGCTATTTAAACATTTTAAAAATTTTTATTGATTCTTCATGGATATCACGTCATGCATCCCAATCCCATTGCATCTGCCCACTGCCCCTGCAAACTCCCCCAAAACAAAATAAAAACATGAAATGAAAAGAAAGAGAAAAAAATAAAAAATCACATTGTAGAAGCTGTAGTGTGGCATAGTAACTCATACAGTGTATTATTAGCCCATCCATCTTTACATGCAAGTGTTCACTGCAATGAGTCATTGGTTTTGTTCAAGGCTTCTGGCTCTGCTGGGACCACACTGGGACTCCTCTTTGACATCCTGCTGTTGCACTGTGTCATAGAGGTCCTGTAGCTTTGGATCTGCAGGACCAGCCTCTTTATGTGCTCCAGCAGAACATAAATTGTTTGGATGTTAGGGTGGGCAAATTAATAGTCCTGATTCTGGGCTTGGGTGGGAGCAGAATTGATCAGCTCACGAGATCTTCATCCCCATCACCAGGGAGAGCTCTTCAACACTGATCCAGCTAGCTCATCTTATTCAGCAAACAGCAAGGGTGGGGTCAGTTATCCTGCTATCATGCCTTCAGGACTGGCTCACTTACACCTACACCACCAGTACCAGCTCTACTGTGTTGTGGAGGCCACCTATAGGCAAGGTGCAAGAGCTGCTCTCCAGAGTGCTGCAGCTCCTGAGGGGTAGGGACAGTTCTCCCACTTTCATGCCCCCCCCCCCCGAGGGCAGCTCTTCTGCCTGCTACAGATGGTAAGAGGTGAGAAGCGGAAGGTCTCTTTCTCTTGCCCTCACCATCACAAGCCAGATGAGGGGGCAGGGCAAGCTCTCCCACTTTCAAGCTTTCAGGGCCAGCTCACCTGTGCTCTCAGGATCAGCTCTACTGTGTTGCCCAGGTGAGTTGCAGGACCTGGGATCCTGAGTACTACAGCTGGTGAGGGGCTGTGCCAGCTCTCCCATTCTCATAACTTTGAGACTGACTCTCCTACCTGCCCTAGGTAGTGAGGGGGGTTGGGGAAAGGAGGCCCTCTTTTCCTCACCCATGCAGCAACATGGCAGATGGGAGGCCAGGGCCGGGTCTCCCACCTCATGTCCTTGTGGCCTGTGTATCTGTGCCCCTGCCAACAGGGTCAGCTCTGTTGTGTTGCTCAGGTGAGGTACAAGGTTTGCTCTCCCTAGTACTGCAGTTGGTGAGTTGCCACTCTCCTGCCTGTGCAGGAGTTGAGGGGCAAAGGAGGGGAGAGTATCATTTCCTTACCCATGCTACCATATGGTGGACAGTGAGGGCAGGGTCAGCTCTCCCACAATCATGTCCTCAGGTAAGGTTAGCCTGTGTCCTGTCAACAGGGTCAGCTCTACTGTGCTGCCCAGAGGACATGCAGGATCTTCTCTCCTGAGTTCTGTATCTTGTGAGTGGCTGGGCCATCTCTCC
Organism: Arvicola amphibius; assembly: GCF_903992535.2. Taxonomy (NCBI): domain Eukaryota; kingdom Metazoa; phylum Chordata; class Mammalia; order Rodentia; family Cricetidae; genus Arvicola; species Arvicola amphibius. Next base: position 72,209,537 of record NC_052054.1, on the reverse strand, counting down.
TCCTCTCTTGATCCTGGTGTCAACTTTCACCTGTATCAGGTGGGAGTCAGTGAAGGGCAAAGGAAAAGGAGGGACATTTATCCCTTTCCCACCTACCACATGACAGACAAGGTAGTGGAGACAGCTCTCCCATGTTCATATTCTTGGGCCCGCTTATCTGTGCCCATGTTGACAAGGTCAACTCTACTGTGCTACCCAGAGCCTGCTCTCCCAATTGCTGTAGCCAGTGAGGGACAGAGCAAGTTCTCCCTCATGCTGAAGTAAGTGAGGGATAGGGTCAGCTCTCTGAAGACCTACCTTCAGGGTCTTTGGTGGTAGCAGGATCCACAGACATGAACATACACCATGGCTGTGGCAGAGCCATAGACACCGACAAGGCCCTTGGCAGCAGCCCAGTCCTGGACATCACCATGGCCCAGGTAGCAAGCAGGTCATCCACCTTATGCCTCTCCTCACCATCTTCACCTCTTCAGATCTGTCTCTCTTCACAGGTCACGAGCCATTCTCTCTCTCTCCCACCCTCCCTCTCTCTCTCTCTTACCCCACTATATATTTGTTCACCATAATGGTGCCAGACTGTCCTTTGCTGCAAGGTATCAGAGAGGTGCATGTTCTATCATCTCCACACAGGAGAGGTAACTCCAGGCAGGCATGTGGTTCTTCTTCTCTAGCTCAGTCATTATGGGGCCTACCAGGTTCCTGTCCTCTACTCCCTGCCTGGGGCAGGCAACTCCCAGCAGACATGTCATAAGAAATAGTTCAAGCCCCCAAATTTGTGAGTAGTTATTGACTTGCTGTAATTCTAGAGAGACTGACAATTTCAAGATCAAGGAAACATTCAGTTTCCATTTCTAGTGAGGGCTACTGTGGTGGTTTGACTATGACTCACATGTTTGAATAGTGGATCCATTGGAAGTGGCACTATTAGGATGTCTGGCAATCCTAGTCAGAAAATGATTACAGATATGCAATAAGACAGAATCAGACATAAAAGACCTCTAAATGAGACACAATGTATTTTAAAAATGTACACAGGCTTGGGAGAGAGAAGAAAAAGCACATAGACAGTTAAAAAATAAAACAAAGTCTTTAAAGAGATAGTAAAAGTAATATAAAAGAGTACTGACATTCATTGATTAAAGGAGTAAAGATAATAAAACAAATATTAAAAAGTAATAGAGTTAAAAATAAACCATGTAAAGATGGAAAATACACAAAGTCTAGATTATGTATATTATTGTGTTTACTTTAATGTTTTGACTATGAATGAGCTAACATTCAGAGAGACATTTCATTGTATGGGCTGCTAAGCTAAACCAACATATATATTTTAAAGGTATCTTGACGTAAAACTTTGAGTCTAATGACGTTACTTTGGAAAAGAGGTTCTGCTTTTGCTTCTACAGAGGACTGGAAACTGGATTCCTTCCAAGTTAATATGACTTGCTGGAATAAAGTCTTGGTTTGTTCATTGGTTATTTTTCTGTTTCTATTTCATTATTTTGTAGTATTGATTTTGATTTTATTTCTATTTTAGATGGTTTGTTCTTATTTTTTCTAAAGCTTTTAAAGTGCATCATTAAGTGAATAATAGATTTTTCCCAGGTTTGTTATGTGGACATTTTGTGCTGAGGACTTTCCTAATAGGACTGCCTTAATTGTTCCTCATTGACTTTTATATGTTGTATTTTATTTTCAGTCAATTTTGAAAAATTTTATATTTTCTTCTTGTTTTTTTCAGTAGTGTGTTATTTCTGTCCTTTGTATTGTTAATAATCAGCTTTACCCTATGTTGTCCAGGTGGGATGCAGTATGATATCACAATTTTCCTGTGTTTGTGGGAACTTGCTTTTTATCCTAATGTATTATCAACTTTGCAGAATATTTTATGGGCTGTGGAGGAGAGGATGTTGTCTTTGGTGTTTGGGTGGAATGATCTGTAGATGTAAATTAAAATCTATTTTATTTATGATGTCTTTTGACTCCAGTGTTTCCATTCAGTTTTATTTCTTCTCTATATGTCCTGTCTGGACTTTGGTGGGAGTGGAGTACTGAAATTACATTATATTTCTATATTAGAATAAGTCTGTTTTTTCAGTCTAATTTTTTTTTTTTATGAAGCGGAGTGTTCACACTGGTTTCCTGAACTATGAAGTGAGGCTATTTTTGTAGGAAAGGCTAAATGGGAGCCCTTAGAGTTTCCTCTGCCAAGAAAGAGAGTGAGTCAAAAAGAGTACCACAACACTTTGAGGATTTGCAGAAATTAGTGCCACCATTAAGGATTTGAAATGTGCAAGGGTGGTGGTTCCTACCACATTTCCTTTTAACTCTCCTGTTTGGCTAGTGAAGAAGAAAGATGGATCATGGAAAATGATAGTTGACTATCAAAAACTCAAGTAGTAACTCTGATTGCAGCTGGTGTACCAGATGTGGTATCCTAATTTGAGAAGATGTGTCTCTTGTTACATCATATGCAGTCATTGATCTAGTAAATAATTTTTTTCTCAGAACCAGTCTATAAAAAAACAGTAGACTCAACCTACTGGCCAGGCCAGCACTATTCCTTCATATTTGACCACCAAGTGTTTATTAACTCTTATGTCATGATTTAGTTAGAAGGGATCTTGATAGTCAGTCTGTTTCATGAAATCACATATTGGTGCAATACACTGATAATATTATGCTGATTGGATCAAGTGAACCAGAGGAATCAACCGCTTTGAACTCACTGGTAACCCTTATGTGCATCAGATGATGGGAAATAAGTCAAACCACAATTCAAGGTCCTTCTTCCTCAGTGAAATTTTTAGGAGTTCAGTGATGTTGATCATGCAGAAATATTCCTTTCAAGATAATCTACAATCATCTGCAGATAACTCTTCTCCCTTTAAGATAAAGATACAGGCTTGCTATTGACCCTTAGTGGAAAATGAACTTTTGACAATGTGTCACCAAGTTATCATGTAACCTTGGCTACCATGTTGGTATGGGCATTATTTGACTACCAAATCATAAAGTACAACTTACATAGAAACAATCTGTTATAAAATTGAATGGTATATATATGATCAGTATTGAGCAGTCCCTGAAAGCACACAAGCTACATAAAGAACTTGCCAACATACAGTTTCTGATCCCTTTAAAATGCCTTCAGCTGCCAAGAATGCACCTATCAACTCATGGGGTTCACCTTATGATAGGCTGACTGAAGAAGACAAGACTAGATCCTAGTTTGCTTATGGTTCTGCACATTGTGTGAAAATCCCCAGAAGTTGATAGCTCCAGCATTACAACTCCTTTCTGGGACAACCCTGAAATACACCAGTGAATGGAATCATTACAGTTGATAATAATACATGTAGTTAACTAGGTCATACATTTTGTTTGGAGGTAGAAATGTCCAGATGGGCAATTGTTCGCTGATGTACAGGTTATAGCCAATAGTTGGGCTGGATGGTCAGGAACTTGAAAAGATATCTGGGGAAGAAGTATGTGAACAGATTTCAAATGGGTAAAAATGTGAAGATACTTGTGACTCATAGAAATGCTCATCAAAAGGTGATTTCAGCTGAGGAGAAGTTCAATAATTAAGAAGATAAGATGTCCCATTCAGTTTATAGTCAACCTCATTACCCAGCCATTCTTATCATTGCCCAATGAGCCTATGAACAAAGTGTCCATGGTGGCAGAAATGTGGGTTATGCATAAGTTCTACAACATGGACTTTTACTCACCAAGACTGATCTTGCTATAGTTACTCTGGAGTGCAAGATGTGACAACAACAGAGACCAACACTGATTTACAGATATGGCAAATTCCCTGTGGTGACCAGCGAGTGATTTAGTGCCATGTTGACTGCATTGGGTTATTTCCTCATGGAAAGAACAACCATTTGTACTTACAGGAAAAGATGCTTATTTTGGTTATGGATTTTCTTTTCCTGAATGTAATATTTCAGTCAAAACCACCATCAGTGGACTTACATTATCCAGTGTCATGACATTTCACACAGTATTGCTTCTGATAAAGAAACTTACTTCACAACCAGAGAAGTGCTGCAGTGGGCCCTGGATCATGGAATCTACTGGCCTTACCATGTTCTCCACTATCCTGAAACATTGACATGTTAGAAATAAAGGATTGCCTTTTGAAAACACATATGGCAACAGCATGGAGAGTTTGAACAGGGTTCTCCAGAAAGTGGTATATGCATTGAATTAGAACCTAATATATGGTATGGTTTCTCCTATAGCCACAACCCATGGGTCCAGAAGTCAAAGGGTGGAAAAGAGAATATGACCACCCACTATCACCCCAAGTAACCCACTAGGAAAAATTTTGCTTCCTTTTCCCTTGACCTTAAGTTCTGCTAGTCTAGAAGTTTGGTTTGAGGGGGGACACTCCTCAAGCAGTCTCAATGAACATTCCATTAAACTGGAAGCTCAGATTTCTTCTTGGATACTTTCAACTTATATAACATTTAAGCCACCAGGCTAAGAAAAGAATAATAATGTTGGGAGGGTTGATTGATCCAGATTATCATGGGGAAAGTGAATTGCTTCTCCATAATCGAAGTAAGAAAAATTATGTTTGGAGTGAAGGATATTCTTTAGGGCGTCTCTTAGTACTACCTTGTCCTGCAATTAAAGTCAATGAAAAACGATAACAGCCTTATCCAGGCAGGATGACAAAGATCACAGACCCAGCAGTAATGAAGGTATATGCCACTCCTCAAGGAAAAGAGCCAAAACCTGCTTAGGTGTTTGCTGAGGGTGGAGGAAATACAAAATAATTAATAGAAGAAAGTAGTTCTAAATATTTTCTAAGGCCATTTAACAAGTTGCAAAAATGAGGACTATAATTAGCATGAGTATTTCTGTAGAATTTTATTAATGCATTCATACAGATATTTGCAGATTTTTGTGTTTTCTTTTCTCAGTTTTCTTACATGTGATCTAATGTCAATTAAGAGAATATCAATGGTTATCACATTTGAGGTTGAGATACTAAAAGAATGTCTCTCAAGGAACATTATTGTCACCTACTCTAAATGTATATTGTGTTTATGATTGAATGAGAGATACTTATATCATGTTGGGCACAACTATTATAACAGGGCTCCAGACCTTCTTAAGCCCTCAGATTTTAGAACAACTGGCTCCATGATGTATGTGCCATTTGGTAAAACAGTATATATACAGTACCACCTGCTAAAATGATAACAAAGACCTAATCTACCAGAGTCTATAGTTCTGGGAAAATCTTTATATGTACTAACTTTGCTTAGAGGCTTCTTTTAGTTCCACTTATGGCTAATTATTCTTGTTAAATGAAGTATGTCAACCCAGGTTATGTTTTTTTGTGCTTAAAACTTCACCTTGAGCCGGGCAGTGGTGGCGCACGCCTTTAATCCCAGTACTCGGGAGGCAGAGGCAGGTAGATCTCTGTGAGTCTGAGACCAGCCTGATCTACAAGAGCTAGTTCCAGGACAGGCTCCAAAGCCACAGAGAAACCCTGTCTCGAAAAACCAAAAAAATAAAAAAACTTCACCTTGAGAAAGGCTCAGTGTTATGCTTGGATCAGGAAATCTCAGTATAATTGCCAGTCAGATAACAAAGACTTTCTATTGGCTTAAACCTTTATCTGAGCAGTCTTTGCTGATGGGGACTCCACAATATTTCTGGAGGTTCCACAGAGATCCCCAGAGATCATACCTGGAAATATTCAGGGTTTCAGAGTCCCTTAGATCTGGGAAGACTGTGGTGATCAAGGAACTCCTAGGGGGTTTGCAACCTGAGTTTCAGATCCCTAAGACTCCCTTTGTTCAATCTCTGCCAAATTCTTGAGAGGACTCTGACATTTCTACCCTGAAAGGAAACAAATTAGTCTGTCATTTCTCTGGTTAAATCTGGTTAAGGTGTTTTCTCTTTGGACATAGAGGAGAGGTCAGATGTGACTTTGATCCAGTATCCTGGATGTGTGTGAGGTGTCACCTGATTCCTCTTGTCTGTTGAGGTATATGAATGTGTGGTTTCCATACCTAGTTGTCTTTACTCATGTGTGTGTGTGTGTGTGTGTGTGTGTGTTTCTATATGTTTAGTGATGAGATGAGCAGGCCTGCTTTTCATTCCACCCGGCTCCCAGCCACCTGGCTAGCTTGTGCCCCAAAATAACAACACACAAATTGTATTCATTTAAACACTGCTTGGTTCATTAGCTCTAGCCTCTTATTGGCTAGCTCTCACATCTTGATTAACCCATTTCTAATAATGTGTGTAGCACCACGAGGTGGTGGCTTACCCGGAGGAAAGATTAAGCATGTCTGACCTGACGGCTGGCTCCATGGTGTCTGTCCCAGAGAGGAGAGGCATGGTGATGGCCTCATTTCCCTCTTCCTCCCAGAATTCTGTTCTCTCTACTCCGCCCACCTAAGGGCTGGCCTATCAAATGGCCAAGGCAGTTTCTTTATTAACCAATGAAATCAACACAAAACAGAAGACTCTCCCACATCATATATGGTTCTATCAGTTTTATTTACCTGTATTGGTGAGTTCTTTTTTTTTTCTGCTGTGAGACTCCTCTGGTTTAAGGTTTGTGCCCTCTTGTTTGGGGTCTGAATTCTTTTGGATCTCTCAGGTAGCCAAAGGAAAAAAAGGCTCTACTCTCAGAGTTTTCACTCCTTGTCTCTTGCTAAGTGTCAGGATTGTTCCTAGTCCCTGTGTGGAGATAGTGAAGGGTCAAGTCTCTTGTTCTGCACCCTCTGCCATCTAAGCAGAATGCACAGAGAGAGGGGAAAATAGTTTTCTGGTGTGCATATTTCCTCTGTTCATCTGTATTCTCTAAGCAGTCTCAGGGAAGGGGAAAAGAGGAAATCATTTTCCTCCCTCTTTCATGATTTATATTTTCTTTTTAACAAATGACCTGTATAATTGGAAAACTTGAAAACTAAATTTCTCTCAAAAAATAAAAACCCATGCACAGGCCTGCAAAAGGGAGGGCAAAAGATAGGGACATTGATGCTGAGCAAGGCAAACTGGACAGAACAGATTTTTCCTTTTTTCCAACATTGACCAGGGAGACTTTAAGTATTTTCCCCTAGGTCTTCTTTTAGAAGAATAACCAAGTTCTGTTAAAAAGATTTCCGTTGTTACCAACTTAGCCTCAGATATAAAGTGATAAATGTTAGAAAAATCAGCTCAGCAGTAATGGTACACAGCTTTAATCTGTGTACTCAGCATGTAAAGGTAGGCAGAATTCTGAATTTGAGACCAGCCTGTTCTAACAGAGTGAGTTTGAGGACAGCCAGGGCCATGCAGAGAAACTCTGCTTCAAAAAAAGTTAGAAAAAATTAAAGGTGTAAGCAGATCCCAGTTTCTGTGGGTAGCTCAAAATGTGTTTAACAACAGAGAAATGATTGGGGCAAGAACTTTTTCATAAACTGAAAGCTACCTTCATCTTCTCTGATGAAGACGCACTGTTGAACTTCAAGATATCCAGCAAAATTTTGGTGTCTTAATGCTTTATCAGAAGAAAATCTCCTAGCTTAAAGTCTTGCCTCCAATCAAAAGTTACAGTTGAACTATCTTGAAGACTGATTGTTTTGTTTGACTAACTCATTCAGTTGTCTCATACAGACTAAGCAATACTTAATGGCCCTGGAAACAAATATGGCAACTTGAGTTCATATTGCCTGGTTAGAGAGTCAGGTATCCTGGAACCCTGGTAGTCACCATGGAATACACCTCTCCTGCCTATGAAGAAACCTGGGAATGCTAATTATTGTGAACCTGATCCCTCCAGAGAAATAGGTGTATGTTGTCTTGGATCTGAAAGATTCATTCTTCAGCCTCCCACTGGCAGAGCTCTGTCAACTCATCTTTGCTTTTAAATGGACAGACCCAAAGGAGGTTATAGCTGGCAACTTACATAGACCAAGTTGCCCGAACGTCTTAAATATTCTTTTTTAAAAAACAGCTTAATCATACTTGTTAAAAACAAGGCTTTTTGTAAGAATGTTGAGTATAAATTCAACTTCCATTATTTCAATTAACTTCAAATCCTGTTTCAAAGTATTCTACCAAAGTTCACACAATATGCCAAACAGTATAAGTTGTAAATTTAGATACAAGACCTCTATTAAGCAATGAGTAAATCAAGAAATGAAAATGCTTAACACTAAGATTATACCTATCACAGATATGGGGAGGAAAAATCAAGCACTTTTGAGTGTCCTGTTTTACTGGTGTTACGTAGGGGGTCCTTTTAAAACAGAAACTCTGCCATAGGATTTTACTGTCTATGTGTGTCTAACTCAGCACTTCATAATTCTTTTTGCCACGTTCGACTATAGAGAACAGACTAGGGAACAGGGGCCACATTTCTAAGTGTGAAGGGTTCAGACATTAAATCCTTTAAGGGAGCTGATGATCTAGCTATGACTTTGTACACAGAAATTTATCTGGGGAGTGCAGAGACAGAGGACATTTTGAGAGTTAAAAGCAAAGACAGCTGTGGGAAACATTCAAGACAGAAAAAAAAAACCTGCACAATTACTCTCCCAACAAATTTTTGGTTACTAGTTAAAGAGAATTAAAAATTTGAGGCTGGCACCCCTGTTTCACCATTCCTGAGCTAAGAGTATTATCAAATAATGATGGTGACTTTCTTCCCATCTACATAGGCACTGCCACCTAGTGGCATGCTTGCAGTAGTCACTTAGAAGAAGCTTGATGTTGTACCTAATTATTTTATTAGATGATAAACACCCTGTACACAAACTGTTACCAGTCAAATACTGATTAAAACAGAAGAACAAAACACCCTACCTCATGTGTGTTACACTCTGCACTGAATCTCATCTCATCTCCTATTTGTGCTGCATTACCTGGTGATGGCACTCAGATAACAATACACCACAACAAAGAACTGAACAAGTCTAGAAGCACGATAAATCAATTTTCAATACAATGAGAAGTAAGGTGACTATGTAAAGACACTCCTCCAAGCTTCCTAAGTTCTTAATGCAGACTACTGAAACTTCATCTGCCAGCACAAAAATAGCTCAACTCTTGGTAAATATATCTTTAAAGTTACAAATAGTATCATATGTTCCTCTTAAATTTACAGGTAGAAACCAAGGATTAGGAATATTTCCCTTTGAAGTGACATTTATAGGAAGTTCCCAGGTGTGGTGAACAGTAAATAGAAATATGAAGTCAATGACCATAGGTGTAAAGTTATGCAAGTCTGCAAATCATGGAACATGCAATCTGCACATGTTGGAGAGTGGGGGACATGATGTGAGGCTTCTCTTAGCTAGACCCCAAAACCTGTGCTCAGCGCTTGCTCATCATTGACAGGAACCCTGGGCAAATGGGGACAAATTTATTAAAGTCCTCATAGGAAAATGTTGAAAATCCTTTTAAACCACTGTAAATTCCTTGGAGAGGTCACTGCATTCCAGGGCTAAGTTCACAAAAAGTCTTTTGGTCTCTCATGTGTCAGTAATCAGGAAAGAAGTGCTTTCTCATGATTCTGCCTGTGGTGCTGAGAACCTGCTCACAGAAAAGAATGATTCCAGTGACTTCACACATCAAAACAATAAGGCAAGGTCAAACTGACCTTCCTGGCCGCCCAGGGCCAAAGCCACACCACCGAACAGTGCTTTATCTTCACAGGCCACCCATAGATACAAAGGTAGGGGCCAAGCTACAGGGTCTACTTGGAGCCAGTAGAGAGGAGGGCGATGAGTCCAGATGAAGCACTTATGGACAAAATGTAGTTCACTGTGGGGTTGAAGTTCTTCAGTATAAAGAAGGAAGCAACAATGACCAGACCCAGGAACAGAGTGTTGTTATAGAAGATGGAAAATGTTGTGGCTTCATAATCGGCAACTTCATTCTTCTTCCACAAGATTCTTTCATCTTTCTCCTTCCGAGACATCTTTCTGTTATCAGCTTCAGAGAGTTTCTGAGTCACTTCTTTGGAAACAGCGTCCTCCCTCTTCTGTGCTACTTTGTGCTTGAGGACAAATTTTACATTCTTGTATGCAAAGGCTACTAGGTAAGTGCTTACTAATGTCATCACACTGTAGAGAACAGCAGACTGGATAAGATCCATATGCCATATCCGCCAATACAACCAGATGGGGATGGTAGACACGATGAAGGCGTTGCCAAAGAAGAGCACCGACGACTTGGCCGATAGGTTGTGGCTGAAGTCCTGAAGGAGCAAGTCCTCCTCGGACTGCTGCTTGGAGCCGCCTTTAGGAGCCATGGCAGAGCTAAGGACCGGAGAGGAGGAGGTTTAAATATTCTTCAACCCTGTTTGATGAGACACTAAATGCTGACTCCCTGCCCCTTCATGTGGAAGTTTCCCAGGAAAATAGATTGTAAAAGAGTCACTAAGGGATTGCTGTAAGTGTTATAGACCTTGGGCTACAGAGTATGAGCTGAAAAAGCCCAACTTTGTATATCATATGCTGCCTATCTTGGCTACCAGCTCAGGGAGGCAAAGAGAGACTGATTCAGAGTAGGTTTGCTGTTCTCCTTCATATACCAGCTCAAAGACACAGGTTCAGGGTTCTTAGGTGCATTTGGATATTGCTGTCTCTTCTAGAAATAATGAGGCCTCTATTCACTATCATAAAGGGAGCCCTAAGTCCTCAGTTTAGACATGATGGGAAGCCCACAAAATAGAAAAACTCTTTATGACTTCTTTGGAATTTTTTTGAGAATTTCAAATGAGCACTATGTTTAGATCTCAAGAATCTGAAATTACTTCAAAATTGTCACTAAGTACTGCATTGTTAGCCTTACAGCAATATTGACGACTCCATAAACTGTCATTAGGAGTTCCCAGGTACCCACATGCCTCGCTGACATCACCAATTCTCCTTTCTCATTACTGTGGATCCTGGTTTTCTGTTTGGTCTAGGCTATTTTTTAAGCCATAAGTGAGCAGTTATAGGATTCCTGGACTACAGGGTAGTACTGAATGATCACTCTCATGCTTGTAGGATGCTCATTACTAGCATGTGTTGGATATGGAGCTGGGAGCATTCAGATGCAGAGTTCCAACACGTTTCTTCTGATCTGTGCCTCAGTTGCACAAATCATAGCACTGAACCATCCTTCTAAGTTTACTAAGATTTTCCTGACCGGAGCTCATTTTGGGATTGTGTTGGGAACCTAATCAACATCTCAGCATTCCTGGGTCACAGGGCAGCAGTTCTACCTCTTTCCAAGTATTTTAATCATTGTAATAAAGATTAGCTTTGGCCAAGATGATAGAATGAGTTTTCTTTAGTGAGAAGCACTTACCATAATATATAGACAAAATCATTTTGGTTAAACACCTCAGTTCATTAATCATCATCAGCAGAAGGTCTCTGTTTCTTTTGACTCTGGCAAATATTGTTATTTTTCCCTCACACACACCTTGTTTGGACAGATCTTAGTGAGGAAGGCTCAAGCTTTATACAGATACATTGATAGGTGGATTAACTGCCCAGAATATTTGTCACAAGAATAAGTAATTTAGTTTCTGTGAAATGGGCACAGGGTGTCATGTGGCAGCCCCATCCATGTCTGCTGGGGTTCTGGCTCTACAGAAAGGACAGCCCCAGCCAGCTGAGCCCTACGAGTAAGTTTTCCTAGCAGCTGCGCCAGTGGCTACAGGATTTGTATTTGGACACCATGCTCTGATTCAAAAGGAGCAGTTTCGTTTACATCTTTCCATGTCTTTAGCACGGGGTCACAGGAGGGTGACATGGGGTAGTCAGGCTCTTTCTTTGTGGTAAAGTTAATGATCTTGCAGCACACTAAGGACACTCTCTTAAATGAAGTGAATCGCACACGTACGTACCTGTGGCTTCACAAACAAGGAGGCTGAACTACCCAAGTGGAACCTTGTTCACAAGTACCTGCGTACATTCTAGCCCTGTGTCCACTCTAGAAAGTTCTGTCTGCAGGTCAATAAGGGGCTGGTGAGGAGCCAGGCAGGTAGAGGAGTCTCGTGAGATTGAGCTGTGTGACGCTCACCTTCCTGCGTCACAATGAGAGCGTGGCTTAGCGACAGGGACTTATTCAGTGCTGTGCTCTCCAATGGAGGGAACCGGACAGCAACTGGAGCCCCAGAGACAAGATCCAGATACACGAAGGACCTGCGCGATCTCCGACTCAGCTACCCAGAGCAACAGCCCCTAAATAGTCAGTCAAAGTGCAATAGTGACGACAATAAATTCAACATCAGAAATCGCTAATCCGTATAGAGGTTGCGCACATGCGTCCTCTCCTGTAGTTGGGTCGCAGCTTTCACTCCAGTCTGATCAGAGTTATACTGCCATCTAGCGACAAGTTTCTGGATGCGGCTCAAATCCTCTTTAGGCAGGGTGGTTATCCTGTTTTGAGCAAGAAGATAAGTTTTTCTTGGAGCTTCCCCAGTGATCACGGGGTTTGTCACCTGTACTTGGACAGCACGGTCTGATGGATTCCATCTTTCCATGTCTTTAGCGTTGGGACACGAGAGGGTGACAGGAGGCCATATGGCTCATTCCTCAAGGCTAATGTTAATGATCTTGCAGGACACTACATACTCACTCCTTGGTGAAGCAAACTGCTCAAGCACCTATGACTTCACAACCACGGAGGCTGAGCCAAGTGGAGCCATGGCCACAAGGTCCCTGTGCAAATTCTAGACCCATGTCCACTCTGGAACATTCTGTCTGCAGCTCAGCAATTGACTGGTGAGTAGTAAAGTGGGTGGAGTCTCCAGTGCTAGGAAACAAGGAGTTCAAGACACAGATGTGAAAGGGCTTTTGGTAGTGCCTAGCTTCCTGTCTCACAATGAGGGCGTGGTTTAGTGAGAAAAACCTGTTCAGTGATGTGGGAAGTGGTCTCAAGATTCCTTGGTGGAGGGAACTGGACAGCCTCAGAGACAAAATCCAGATACAAAGAACCCAGAGCAACCTCTAATTCAGGTGCCCTACAGCAGCAGCACCAAGATAGTCATGTCAAAATGAAATAGTGAAGACCACAAGACAACATCAGACACTAGTTTGCCAATCTGTTTCAAGGTAGTGTGCATGCATACACTCTTGGAGTTACTATCTATTATCCTTCAGTTCTGGTTGGCGCTCTGTTGCCATCTCGCGACAAGTTTCTGGAATGTGACTTAAAAACCCTTTAGGTGGGGTGGTTTTCTTGTTTTGAGAGCAAAGGTTATGCATCATGTGCACGGGAATGTTCCTTGAACCCCATGATCACATAGTATAAACACTTGTTTTGAAAGCTAATCCACAGAATGGGAAAAGATGCTTACAAATTGAAGATCACATAGGAGCCTGGTGTGTTATGAAGTTTGTGACCCCTAGGAAAAGACTACAGACTCAATCCAATTATAATTTTTTAAAAGACTTTCTAATTAGCAGCTAGTAGGACAACAACCTCATAGCTAAATCGCAGGCATATTGTGAAGGAGGGATATGGGAAATTTTTTTTTTTAGCTAAACCCACAAATAGATCTTCAATATCTATGTAAATAAGCATAAACTCGTGTTCTGCCAAGTAAAGTGGTTAAGGCAACTCAAAACAATCTTTGGATATCTATGTAAACAAGTTTCAAAACCCAGAAAAAAAGCCATGCCATAACAAATAGATAGTTGTGGCTGTACATTTTTGGGTTGGGGGGGGGTCACTGAATCAGGGTTACTGGGAACTTATCCTCCAGGGACTGCAGTCAGAGATAAATGTCTAGTGGGTACTGAGATGGATGCCTAGGTGTAAGATGGAGTTTCAGTAACCATTGCAGATGCAGAGGCTGGAAACCTCCTAATCTAAGCAGACCAATTTCTGCTTGTTTGAAGCCATTCTGGAGTGTTTGGCCCTAAATAGAATATCTGTATCACACTTCCTTCTCCTGAGGGACTGTTTTTCTTCTTCTGAATATATTTTGCCTTCATGCATGTCTATGTAACATATGCATGCCTAGTGCCTGGAGACATTATGAGAGGATGTTGAATCCCCTTAAACTGGAATTACAGGTGGTTATATGTGTCTATGATGGGTACTGGGGATTGCATATGGATCCTCTGTAAGAGTGCCCAGTGCTTTTAAACTCTGAACTGTCTCTCCGGTCCTTATTTCCTTCATTTCAATTTTTACATTTATTTCACAATCTTTTAGCTTGTCTCAAATTTTTCCCTGTGTGTGTGTGTGTGTGTCTCCATAAAAGGCAGCTAACATTGTCTTTCTAGTGCAGACAACTATGTTTTTAAATGTTGTCTGTCTGTCGAAATATGGTGTTCATTTTTGTGCATTTTCTTATAAGAATACTCTACAGCAGTACCAGTTTCCCACTGTTATTCTTTCTTTGTATCTGATCAAGTGACTGCCCAGTGCCTTTTCACCTTCTCCCTGAAACACTCCCTGTGATATTTCTTGTATTGCAAAAAGTAGATTCTAAGGATCATGGGGAAAACTGACATCTTGTAGAGAAATGTGGGTGAAAAAGACAGAGTTTGTTCAGTAGCTGAAGACTGGAGGTGAAGAAACTGTGCTCATGGACTGACTTTTCATCTTCAAGGAGTTGAGAAATAACTGATACAGGATGGGAACAAAGATATAAAGGATGGGGGCTAACAAAAGGGAGGACTGACGTGTGCTTCTTGAGAAGAGACAGAGATCTTCCAGAAACTCAGGCTCTGACTCTTGAGCTCTTCCTGTCATGATATCTGGTAGATATCTTTATCCTAAAAGACAAGGACAGAGATGGAAACCAGTTCAAGTTAACCATGAAGTATAGTTTTGAACAAAACTTCTCTCAAATGCTAAGTATACATGGAAGTGTAGGAGTAGAAACTGAGGAAAGGTTGAAGCAGTGAAGCATCAGGCATTCTTTGGGAAAAGACACACCAAGTGTGGTGGTTTCAATGAAAATGGCAGCCACAGACTCATATATTTAAAAGCTTCATAACTTAGTAGGTAGAACTTTTGGGGGTAAAGGAGGTGGTGTGACCTTATTAGAGAAGATGTCTCACTGTTTCAAAGTCAGCACCATTCTAAGATAGCTTTCTGTACCTTATGTCTGTGGACCAAGATGTGCATTCTTAACTATTGCTCTAGTGCCATGCCTACCTGCCCCAACGCTTCCCTTCATGACAACCATGGACTCTAACTCTCTGAAACTGCAAACAAGTCGCCAATAACCTCTTTCTCTTATAAGTTTCCTAGGTCATGGTGTCTCTCTATAGCAATAGAAAAGTAAGTAAAACAGAAGTTGGTACCCAAAGAGGAGTTTTGTTGTGATAGACATTACCATGTTGGGTTTTGGAGGAATATGGATGTCTTTAAGACTTTGGACTAGAAATGTGGTTGAACATAGGGCTTAATGGGGCATCTTAGTAGAAGCTTGGAATACAGTAGTGATGAGAGCTATGTGTACCACCTTTACTAGCCATGGAAAAATCTTAATTTCCCTGTTATCAATACTATGTTTTTCTTCTATTGCTTTATGAACACTTATGGATAACTGGGCTTCTATGATCTCTGACAAAAAAACAGGCTGCTGGTAGGGGTAGATGGTAGGAGCTGGTTCTCACCATCTTCCCCCCCCCTGCTGTACTTTACTTTGGAAGTTGTGTTTTTGGGGGTCTACTTTTTCTGGCTTTGGGAGTAATTTATCTAGATAGGACAGGATAGGAGATTATGGAGAGATCTGGAGAAAGAGCAGGGTATTTCTTTCTCCCCAGCTCCATAACTGTGAATGGAAAAGAATGCAATTAGTGACAGACCAGGTAAGTGAGAATTGGCACAATCAGATTTTATAGTGTTCATAAGAAGTCATATTTTTAAAAAACTATTTCTGCATTTCCTGATCTACAAAAACATGATGTATTGCAACTTTGGACTGGAAATTTAGAGCTACAAAATGTATTTAAAAAAATCAAACTAATTTTTCCATCACACATTTATGATAAAGGTATGAGGGCTGCCTAGACAAGTTAGAGATATTTATGACTTTATTTTTTGTGTGTAGCAGATAACTAACTATATTCTTGTTTCATGTTGATTTAGAATTTAGATTTTGCCTTTAAAAATATACAGTGATAATAGGAATTAGTTCTTCAACTGATATTAGGATGGAGATAGGATACTTAGCTGAGTATAGCTACTATATTTCAGGCAGCTTCCAGGAGAAATTTTAAGGGAATATATTTGAATCTATTCCAGGAAAGAAACTCCAAGACTGACTGAGTACCTTAACATGTATTTGTGTGATTAATATGTGGGCCAAAGATCTTCTGGAACACTGAATTGGGCAACTGTAGTATGTGTGGAAGGAGATCTCAGTCACTCTGCTCTCTTTTAATTTCTGTTTCATAATTGAGTTAACTTATTCCTACAAGCTGTTTCTCTGGTTCTAATGCCAGCTGGATTTAGACTTGTTTCAGCAAAGTGAGGACTTCAGCAAAATGATGGAATGTATGTCTTGGTCTGCTCATCTAGTAGCAGATGAAGCTCTATCTCCTCAGACCATCTCCTATACCACAGAAATCATCCTTTCGTTACACCCTTCATCAATGAGCATTTCCTGGGTTCTGAACACACCTTATTTATCCTTCCCTTCATTTTCCTTCCTTTCCCTTCTCTTTTCTGTAAAGGAATGACTGTGACTCCCAATTGTTACAAATCTGTCTATACGTAGATTCCTAATCAACTATGTAAACATTTCCCAATTTTAAATCAAATCCCTTAATTGTAAATACTTTATAGTATAATACAACATCTGGTAATAATTTTATTAGAGTATTTCTGGTTAAAATAGATATTTACAGAGAAATATATTTCAAAAACTTTGTTATAGCAGAAATTAGAATGACATATATGTGGTGGTGGATGTTGGTCAGTGGTAGAACACTTGCCTAGGATGCATGAGATCCTGAGTTTTGGTCTGGGACCAGCCTGGACCATAAATTATCTCTTGGGCCAGAGGGGAGGTGTGGGAATAATGATACACCTCACATGACTTTATTGGGAGAGAGTTTTCAGGGATCTCTCATAAAATCCTTAGTTCACACCCTGAAAAATCACCCATGTTTTTTCTCCAAACAGCTTTTATACCAAAATGTAAACTGAGGAGGAAATTCATTAGCATTCTGTTTCCTAGGTAGCCAGGAGAATGACTGTGGTCACGTCTACACCTTTCTATGCCCATTCTGTCACGTCTTCCCCTCTATGACTGCTCTGCATGTCTGCTTTGTCATGTAGACTGAATTAACACCTCTTTCCCAGGTTACCTCCCAAATTACAAAGAAGGAGCAGAGAGACATTAACGTATCCTGATCCATTTGTTTAGAATGGTGTCAGTTTGTCTCAAACTGAGCTAGGTGACCACCTCCTGGCAGGTGCAAATCGTGGCCTGAAATTCTGGCTGCCATACATTGTAGAAATATGGGTCTACATGATATGGCCCTACACTGAGTCTTATCTGCTGTGCTGCAGTGAAATAGAAAAGACTCATAGCGTTTTAGAAAAAGTAACCAACAGCAGAAACCTGGCTGTAGAGAAATTCCCAAGAATCCATAAGGATGACCCCAGCTAAGACCCTAAGCAACAGAGGAGAGGGAGCCTGATCTTGAATTTCCCTGTAGTCAGACTGATGAATACCTTAAATATCGCTGTAGAACCTTCATTCAGAAAATGATGGAAACAGAGGCAGAGACCCACAGTGGAGAAGTGAACTGAGCTCCCAAAGTCCAGTAGAAGAGTGGGAGGAATGAGAATATGAACAAAGAGGTCAAGACCGTGATGGATTCACCCACTGAAACAGTCTACCTGAGCTAATGGGAGCTCACCAACTCCAGCTGAACTGGGAAGGAACAAGCATATGACCAAACTAGTCACTTTGAATTGGTTGACAGTTGCATGGTTGGAGCAGCCTGAGACACCACTGGCAGTGGCACAAGGATTCATCCCTACTGAATGTACTGGCTCTTTGGTTAGATATCTTGCTCAGCCTAGATATAATAGGGAAGGTCTTGGACCTTTCATAAAACAATGTGCCTTACCCTCTCTGAGGACTGGATAGGGATGGGGTGGGAGGGTATATGGAGGGAAAAGGAGGAATGGAGAGAGGGAACTAGGATTGGTTTGTATAATAAATATGATTAGTTGGGAGACTTTTTGTGACTGTTTCTATTTCTTCAGCAGTTATAGGTCTGTTTAATTTGCTTATCTGGTTTTGATTTAAGTTTGGCAAGTGATATTTATCCAGAAAGATGCCTATTTCCTTTCAGTTTTCCAATTTTGTGGAGTACATGTTTTCCAAATATGACTTGATAATTCTCTGTATTTCCTCTGTGTCTGTTGTTATGTCCCCCTTTTCATTTCTGACTTTGTTAATTTGGGTATTTTCTCTCTACCTTTTGGTTAGTTTGGATAGAGGGTTGTCTATTTTGTTGATTTTCTTGAAGAACTAACTCTTTGTCTCATTTATTCTTTGTATTGTTTTCCTTGTTTCTATTTTGTTGATTTCAGCTCTCAATTTGATTATTTCCTGATGTCTAGTTCTCTTAGGTGAGCTTGCTTCTTTTTGTTCTAAAGTTTTCAAATGTTCTGTTAATTCACTAGTGTGAGATTTTCCCAGCTTCTTTGTGTAGGCATTTAGTGCTATGAACTTTCCTCTTAACACTGCTTTCATTGTGTCCCATAAATTTGGATATGTTGTGTGGTCATTTTCTTTGAATTTTAGGAAGGCCTCAATTTCTTCCCTCAAAAAAATAAATACAAAAAATAAAAACAGTAACCAAAATACTAAATCTTTATAATTTTACTGATCACTTCAAGCCAGTACAATCAAAAGTAAATGAATATACCACAAAGTGTAGATTTGTAGAATTTTAATTTGCATATATTTATTGAGCTACATTGAATTTTATGGCCAATGTGAAGACTTTCACAGGAATGTATTATGTTTATATTGAAACACCATGGCATAGAAAGGTCTTTCAGGATTTGCAGAGCTATCGAACCATGGTGAATATCGAGAATATCTAGAATTTTAAAAATCTCAAAACAGTAAGTTTGAAAGCGAGATTGAGGTCAAGGAACTTGATGATATTTAAGAGTACCTTAGAGAGCAGCTCATAGGTCAGTTAGAAAAGCAGAGTGGCAAAAAAACAGATTCAAGAACCAAGAAGAAAAGGTTCATGTCCGGAACTTGGGATCTCTAAATGCATTGAGCTGAAAAAAGTTTTAAAAACTGACCTGGTACCTTCCAAACCTATAATTAATCTCTACCTCCAATGGTTTTTGGGAGAACTATGCAGATAAATTTGCCCTACATCAGTAAGTTCCAGGGTGATAAAGGTTTATTAAAAGTGGTTTCTGTATAGAGTAAGTCCTGCTCAGCTTTGTGGGCAAATAAAATAACAACCTAAGAATATACTCTAGGGTATCGAAGCAGTTGAGTCTCAGACAGTCACAGCATTGGTCCTTCATCAAATCACAGACTGACAATTGATTAGACCATTTTCATTAGAAGACAATTGTAGCCAATCTAGTTATTTTTTTAAAAAAAACAATTTATTCTTTGAGAATTTTATATTTAAACCTAGCATGTTATGCACCATGGGAAAGGAGAGAGACAACACTTATGGGTTCCAAAGACTTTAATGATACACCACATAAGTGGGTCACTGATGAATCAGGGCTTTAGGACAAGGACTTGGGAGCCTTGTTTCTACTGAGAGCCTCAAGCAGAAACAGAAGTGGGATTTTTAGCATAGAATTCACAAGATTTGCTGTGAAGTTACAATTACAATTTTCACTAGTCAGGATTTAGATATCAGAGGTTTTGTCATGTGTTCCACCATTGTAAATTGATAAACAATGCAAGTCTTTCAGTTCAACCAATCAGATTCTTTTGTTCCTTATGTTGTTAAGAACAACTGTAATGCTTATAAAGATGAAAGAAGCAATTAACTATTTCTATGGTTAGATATAGTACTCAGCTGTCCTAGGCCTTAGAAACCTGAACTTTAGTTCAGCCTACAGGTAAAATGGAGTATAAAGTCAAAATGGCAGTATTCATGTCATGGTGCTTTTGGCTGCTCACTTCATTCATATAGTATGTTTAAAATCAAATTCTTTCCTGCCTGTCCCCAACCTCTCATAGATCTTCTTCCCTTCCCTACCCAACCAATTATATCTATCTTTTTAAAAAAGCTACTAAAACCCATGGAGTCTGATTTGAATTGGCCACATCTTCCTAATCATGGGGACTGACCTAGAGTGTGGTTGAAGTCTCACTCCATTGAAGAAAAATATTTTCCCTCTCCTAGCAGCTATCATTTGTGAATAGCTTCTTGGCATGGGATAGGTCTTTGTTTTTACTGTCCTACCTCCATTCTGGCAATTTGTCTAGCTTAGCTTGTGAAGGTCCTGTGCAAGTTGTCACACCCCTTTGAGTTCATATGTTCATCTGCAACGTTGTGTCTGGAAAATTCTGTTTTCTTTAAATTCTCTACCACCTCTGACTCTTACAATCGTTTGACTAATATTCCAAAAATTGTCACCATACAAAAAGTGCTCTACATATTCAATACAATTCAAAATTCTGATACAATTACTCATAGAAATTGAAAAAATAATTTTAAATTTTCCATGAGAAAATTAAACTGAACTCATCTTGGATTTTTCTTTAACAAGAGCTTATTTGATATTACACATGGGAGATGCATGAAATTCTTGATTCTTTGTGACAAATATTAAACATAGCTTGCTGCTACTCATCAGCCAATGTTTAATAAGCACATACTATATACTAACGTAGTTTTGGGGATGAGAGGTCAAAGAGTAAGAAAATCATGTTGTCTACTATCATTCAGCTTGTAAATAACAGAGTTGCAAATATGATGAAAACAGAGAAAGGACAGGTAAATACTGTCTGATCACAGTCTTTTTGATTGAGTAATGGGAGGGTTTGGGGGAAGTGTGAGCTCTACAAGTGGAAATGGTATTTGGGAAGCATTCTCCTTGTATAGGAAGCCACAAAGGCAAAGACCTTGTGGTGAGATCATGCTTGGCATGCTCAGTGTTTGTGATACTGGGGATATAACCCAGATCATGCATGCTAAACCAACATTCTACCAAATGAGCTACACCCCAACCCTGTTTTGTGCTTTTTTTCAGGTAGCTTCTCCATGTTCCTTTGGGGTCCTGTTATTCATTCTCTCTCTTCTTCTCTCATGTCTTCATCCCCTACTTACTCCTCCTAATGTTTTTTAGATTTTGAGCCCCAAACCAAATATTTCTCTGACTTTTTCTTGTTGCCAGTGTCCATAGAAGCCCTTTCTCATGGACTTTTTTCATGTAGCAGAGAATGATCTTGAACTCCTGATCTTCTTGCCTCTATCAAGTGTTTTGGCCCAGACATAACCCCTTCTGACTCTGTGTTTATGGGAAGATTTAGGCCGTGGTCATTATATGATGTCATGAACCTGGAGAAGGGTGGAGGGAGATGATGAAGGATCTAGGTAAAGAGAAGAACACAAGAAACATTGTCTTTCCCTTCCCTCTTTGGAGTCTTCTCACTTTTCCCAGTCCACTAACCCAGCCTTATAAAATTTCCTTCACCCAAACCCATAGTTCATGCATGTGACCCAAGATACTAGGGAGAATTGGGGAACGGGTTCAATATTCAACACATACATGAGATACTGAGAGAGTTAAAGGCCAGCATGGCCAATTTAACCAGAAATATTGCCTTGATAAGAGAGAGAGAGGATGAGGGGAAAGATGAAGTATGAAAGAGAGGGGACACTGTGACAGAGGTCTTGCCTAGTGTGTATGAAACCATGAGTTCAATACCCAGGACCACAAAAGCAGAACAAATACAACCTCAAGTGGTACTGTCAAAAATCCTCCCTTCACTTCAACTATTCTTAGATTGGACAGAGAGATTGGACAACAATCTCCTTCTTGTGGGATGTTCTGGAAAGGAATATCACAGCACCAAATGTTCTGAGGGGCCATGCCTGAAGCAAGATAGAGTTGCACAGAGGAGAAAGGCAGAACTCCTCTCCAACTCATAGAAAAATGACAGAGCAATATGTTTAAGACATCATTAGAGATTGAAAGGTGCCCCATGGCATGGTAAAGGTCTACTTTTCCAATTTCTAAACACCCAAACCAAGATCTCTGAAGACAGGGCATTCCTGGCTTCTCCCTAGCATGCTACTGCTGGGTTTCAACAAGAAGAGAATGCTTACCTTTCTTGTGTGGGGATGTGTGTGATAGCTCTTGAAGGGACAGGCTGATGTGCTGACTCCAGTTCACCATTTAAAGCCAGACTCAGGACAAGTGGAGGTACCTTAGGTGTTCTTGCTGTGTGAACACAAGGACTTGAATTCTCATCTCCAGCACACATGAAGAAAGCCAAGCATGTTGGTGGGCATCTGTAAACCCTGTGCTTTGGGGGTAGAGAAATAAGGCCTACTGGAGTTTGCTGCAGCTGGAGGGCTGTAGCTGTTCTAAAGCACTTGTGTAGGCTATGTAAGGTACTGGGTTCCTTCTTAGCATCACAAAAACAACAGAAAAAACATCAAATGTTTATAACAGCTAAAATTAGAAACAATCAAAGTGTCCATTGGTGGGTGAGTGGATAATCTGAATGTAGTATGCATACATATTATTCTACATTAATAAGGAAGGGGTTTCTCACAAGCTAATGGAGGGAACCTGCTAAGTGAGATAAGCCAGTCACAAAAGCAGAAATACCATGATATGTGGTAGGTAGGAGTACAATAAGTTTATGACCTGCCTGAGTTAAATAGTGAGATCAAGGTTGGGCAGATCACCATAGTCAGATTATGAACTACTTTTACAATGGCATTATCTCATATATGTCTAAAATTTAACAAGTTTATCCAAGTATACAATTTAGTTTGAATATATCCATCTCCCTCTATTGCTGTCTCATAGACACCCAGATCCTCCTTATATCCAATTAGTTCCCTTCCTGTTTTTGTGTCTTATTTCCACAGCTCCTGTGAGTTCAAGATTATATTGATCATGCCATATCCAGATGCTAGCATTTCTTAGTGGTCCTCTGGATTTTACACTCTTTCCCTCTTCTTTTCTGCAGTATTCCTTGGACATTGCAGCAAGTGATATAAATGTCCCAGGGACTGATGATGCAACAGTCTTATTCTTGACTCTGACCAGTTAGGAGTCTCTGTGTTAACCAACATCAGTGAAAATGATGCTTCTGTGATTTAGGTTAAGAAGAGTACTAAACCCATGACTTAAATAGAAAGTAAGTCGGTGGAGTAGTGAAAACCACAGAGGCAGAAAGAGAACTGGTTTCGTCCAAAAACTAGAGGCACCCTGAGAAGTCATTATTCATTGTCAAAATGATTAGTGGTGACACTTGGGCATTATGAATTCACTTAGTGTCATTGAGCTTTAAAATCAGAAGTTTTCAATGGTAAATACTATGTTTGCTGCATTTTGACATTTTTTAAAAAAAATCTTATGTAATTTGTAACATTAGGGCCTGCTTGTTGGGGTTTCAGTCTTCCTGGTTCCCCAGCCATTTAGTCCCAGAAAAAAAATTACACAGAGAGTCTACATTAATAATAAACTGATTGGCCCATTAGGTCAGGCTTCATATTGGTTCTCATAATTTATGTTAGCCCATTATTCTAGAATATGTTAGCCGCATGGCTCAGTACCTTTTTCAGCATGGCAGGTCACATCCTACTTGTTTAGTTGTCTGGACAGGACTGGGGAAGATCTTCCTTATTCCCAGAATACTTCTGTTTTCATTGCCCTGACTCTACTTCCTGTCTGGTTGTCCTTCCTATACTTCCTGCCTGGCTAATGGGCCAATCAACGTTTATTTAAAACATGTTTGACAGAATACAGACAATTCTCCCACACCACTTCCCCTCTTTTTTTTAAACAAAGAAAAATATCCATAGTCCATTTTTGGGGAACGTGTGCATAGTATTCCAGGCTACTTCCAGCTGGTTGGGGGCACTGATAATCTTATTGGGACCTAAAAAAATTCAGAGCTATGATCAAGTCCTGACTGGAGTATCCTGTGAGGCTTGATCATCTCAGAAAGCATCTTGAATCCGTTCTGGATGTAGAACTCTGACATCTGGGCCATCTGTTCTTGCCAGAGATTTCCCAGGTAGTCTTCCTTGATCAAACCCGATTTTTCTTAATTCAGAATGAATCCACAACCTCTCATTTTCTGTGGAAACAAAAACAAAATGTCTTCCCCAAAGGAACATACCTTTTGACTTCAATTTTGAAGTCAAGGTATTTTCAAAATACCTATCTTGGATTAATTCAGAAGCATTTATAAGCAAATATCTTTTAGCAGTTGTTGCTCCTTCCTCAGCATTCAAACAATTCAAAGACACCATAATAACATACAGTATTCTGATTCTTTGTGTGTTTTCCATCTTTATGGGGCTTTATTTTGAACTATATTTTTTATTTTTAATTTTTGGCATTTTGAGACAGGGTTTCTGTGTATCTTTGTCCCGGAACTCACTCTGTAGACCAGGCTGTCCTTTAACTCACAGAGACGTGCCTGCCTCTGCCTCCCAAGTGCTGGGATTAAAGGCATGTACCACTACACCTTGAACTCACAGAGGTCTGTCTTCCTCTGCCTCCCAAGCTTTGGGATTAGTGGGTTAATATAAATTATAAGAACTAATATGAAGCCTGAGTTAATGGGCCAATCAGTGTTTATTTAAAACATGATTGAAAGAATACAGACAATTCTCCCACACCAGTAATTGTGTATATTTTGAACAGAAAATGTTAGAACAGGTGAAAATAATCTATTTTAATTGAGTGAATAAATCTTATTACTGTAAATGCTTCTGCCTATTGTTATTCTTGTGGAAGCACAGATGCTTTTTTCCTTTCAAGCTGAGGATGGAAATTATAACTTTGTGTCTGTTATACAAGCACTCTTTATCTGAGGCACACCAACAGTCCTTCTCTGGGGGATTCTAGGCAGGTTCTCTCTCATTGAGCTATACTCCCACCAATGGGAGATTCTAGGCATGGAGTCTACAACTAAGCCACACCCATAGCCCCTCAAAGGGGGATTATAGGCATGGGATCTACCACTGAAATTTTCCTTCTGTTCTTCCTCTTATCTTTCTCAAGTCTCTCCCTACCTTGTCCTTCTTTTCTCCTTTTTCTCAGTCTTCACAGTTTCCTTTTCTGCACACCCCCATTCTCTTTTTTTCTGTTCTGGGTATGGAACCCAGTGCCTTGCACATGCCAGGCAAATGCTCTGCCACTGAGCCACAGTCCATGCTCTCCTTTACTATTTTAGTCATTTCTACAAAGTGGCTTTGTTCATGTAGGTGATGCCTATATGTAGTTATATTATTGGATATTGAAACTGAGGAAACACAATTTCTTGATTCATTTGAAGATAGTGATGCTGGTTGAGCAGTGGTAGCACAAACCTTTATGTAATTCAGGCACTGTAATCCAGGAGGCAAAGGCAGTCAGATCTCCAAGTATGAACTCAGCATGGTCTACATAGTGAGTTTCAGGGCAGCCAGAACTGTACAGAGAAATCTTCTCTCAATAAAAAATAATAAGATCTGGGTGTCAATTGCATTGCATATTTGCATGAAAACATCTCTGATTCAAGTATCATTGTATGTGACCCTGAATTTGGGGGGAGTGAGAAGCTACCATAAGGTAAAATATTAGTTTGTTTGGGAATATGAAAGAACAACATAAACAATAAAATTTGGAAAATGGGTCTTACTTGCCTTTGTAATTTTTGTATTTCTATGCTGAAATGTTATTGATTTCCATCCAACTTTGATATTTTTCTAAATATTATTTTATTTTATATGTTTTGCCCACATTCATGGATATGCACCAAATGCTGACAGTGCCAGAGGAGGCCAGAAGAGGGCACAGGATCCCCTGGGACTTGAGTTTCAGAAATCTGTGAATCACTACATGGGTCCTGGGATTTGAACCAGAGTTTCCTGCCCTGTGGAAAGTCCAAGGCCCTCTCCACTACATCCAGGCTGAGCAAGGTATATATCCAAAGAGAATAGAATCCCAAAAAGCCAGTATATGAAGTAGAGACAAATCCCAGTATCATTGTTATTGGCCCCTCAGTCTGCCCCAACTGTCAATCACATTTAGAGGGACTAGTTTGATCCCATGCTCATTCAGTTCTGTTGGAGTTGGTGAGCTCCCATTAGCTCAGGAACATTGTCTTAGTGGGTGAACCTCTCATGGTCTTGACTTCCTTACTCATACTCCCCCTCCTTCCTCTTGTCTGCTGGACCTTGGGGGCTCAGTCCAGTGCTCTGATGTGGGTCTCTGTCTCTGTTTCCATCTGTTATTGGAAGAAGGTTCTATGGTGATATTTAAGATAATCATCAGTCTGACTACAGGGCAAGGTCAGTTCAGGCACACTCTCTCTGGCTTAGGGTCTTAGCTGAGGTTATCCTTGTGGATTCCTGGGAACTTTTCTAGGACCAGGTTTCTTGCTAACCCCCAAAATGCCTCCCTCAATCAAATCTCCTTCTCCCCCTCTTTCTACCTGCCACCCTCATGCTCACACATTTTGTCAGGTGATCTTGTCTGCTTCCAATTTCCAGGTGTATCTATATATGTTTTGGGTTTACATTATTACTTAGCTTCTCTAGGATCATGAACTATAGGCTCAATGTCTTGTTTATGGCTAGTATTCACTAATGAGTGAGTACATACCATATTCATATTTTTGGGTATGGATTATTTCCATCAAGATAGTGTTTTCTAATTCCATCCATTTGCATGCAAAATTCAAGATATCATTGTTTTTTTTTTTTACTGCTGGTGTGGGAAAATGGTCTGTATTTTGTCCATTGTATTTTAAATAAATGCTGATTGGCCAGTAGCCAGGCGAAAAGACAACCAGACAGGAAATAGAGGCAGGGCAATGAGAACAGGAGAATTCTGGAAAGACAGAAGTTCTGGTGCCGTCCTGGCCCAGCCACAGAAGAAACAAGGTGTGACTGCCTTACTGAAAAGGTACAGAGTCATGTGGCTAACAGAGATAAAAATAATGGGCTAGTATAATTAATAAGAGTTAATAAGAAGCCTGTGCTAATGGGCCAATCAGTTTATAACTAATGTAGACCTTTGTGTGATTTCTTTGGGACTTAACGACTGCAGGAACCAGGCAGGACAGAAAACCATGGACAACATAGCACTGAGTTGTACTCCAATGTGTAGCTGTGCCACACCTTCTTTATCCATTCTTCCATTGAGGGGCATCTAGGTTGTTTCCAGGTTCTGGCTATTACAAATAATGCTGCTATGAACATATTTGAACAAATGCTTTTGGAATTATTGAACATCTTTGGGGTATATTCCCAAGAGTGGTATTGCTGGATCCTGAAATAGGTTGACTCTCAATTTTCTGAGAAACCTCCACATTGATTTCCAAAGTGGTTGTATATGTTTGCATTCGCACCAGCAATGGATGAGTTTCCCTTTACTCCACAACCTCTCCAGCAAAGGCTATCATTGGTGTTTTTGATTTTAGCCATTCTGACAGGTGTAAGATGGTATCTCAAAGTTGTTTTGATTTACATTTCCCTGATAGCTAAGGAAGTTGAGCAAGTCCTTAAGTATCTTTTGACCATTTGAAATTCTTCAGTTGAGAATTCTGTTTAGTTCAGTACCCCATTTTTTAATTTGGGTTATTTAGAATTTTAATGTGTAATTTCTTGAGTTATTTATATATTTTGGAGATCAGGCCTTTGTCTGATGTGGGGTTGGTGAAGATATTCTCCCATTCAGTAGGTTGCCTTTTTGTCTTATTGACTGTGTCCTTTGCTTTACAGAAGCTTCTCAGTTTCAGGAGGTTTATTTTTATTTATTGTTGCTCTTACTGTCTGTGCTACTAGGGTTATACATAGGAAGTGGTCTCCTGTGCCTTGAATGCAATGAAGGCTACTTCCAACTTTCTCCACTATCAGTTTCAATGTTGTAGGATTTATAATGAAGTCTTTAATCCATTTGGACTTGAGTTTTGTGCATGGTGATAGATATGGATCTATTTTCATTCTTCTACAGGTTGACATCCTGTTATGCCAGCACCATTTGTTAAAGATGCTTTCTTTTTTTCCATTGTATAATTTTAGCTTTGTCACAGATCAGGTGTTCATAGGTTTGTGGATTAATATCTTTGATTCTATTCCATTGGTCGACTTCTCAGTTTTTATGCCAGTACCAAGCTGTTTTCATTACTGTAGCTCTGTAATAGAGCTTGATGTCAAGGATAATTCATCTGGAAGTTTCTTATTTTATAGGATTGTTTTGGCTATCCTGAGTTTTTTGTTTTTTTACATGAAGTTGATTATTGTTCTTTCAAGGTCTGTGAAGAATTGTGCTGGGATTTTGATGGTATTGCATTGAATCTATAGATTGCCTTTGGTAGGATTGCCATTTTTACTATGTTGATCATTCCTATCCAAGAGCATGGGAAATCTTTCCATTTTCTAGTATCTTTTCCAATTTCTTTCTTCAAAGATAAATTTCTTGTCAAATAGGTCTTTCACTTCCTTGTTTAGTGTTACCCCAAGATACTTTATGTTATTTGTGGCTATTATGAAATTTGATCTTTCTTTGATTTCCCAATCAGCTGCTTTATATTTTCTGTATATGGGGGCTACTGATTTTTTTGAGTTGATCTTTTATTTATCAGCTGTAGGAGATCTCTGGTAGAGTTTTTGTTGTCAGTTATGTACACTATCATATCATCTGCAAATAACAAGAGTTTGACTTCTTTCTTTCCAATTTGAATCCCCTTGATCTCCTTATGTTGTCTTATTACTATTGTTAGAATTTCAAGCACTGTGTTGAAGAGATATGGAGAGAGTGGACAGCCTTATCTTGTACCTGATTTTAGTGGAATCGCTTTGAGTTTCTCTCTGTTTAATATGGTGTTAGCTGTTGGCTTGCTGTATATTGCTTTTATTATATTTAGATATGATCCTTGTATCCCTAATCTCTCCAATACATTTATCAGAAGGGTGTTGAATTTTATCAAATGCTTTTTCAGCAATGAAATGTTCATGTATATTTTTTCTTTCAGTTTATTTATATGATGGATTACATTGATAGATTTTTGCATGTTGAACCAGCCCTGCATCTCTTGAATGAGTCTTCTTGATCATAATGGATGATTTGTTTGATATGTTCTTGGATTCGGTTTGTCAGTATTTCACTGAGAAATTTTGCATCCATGTTCATGAGTGAGATTGGTCTGTATTTCTCTTTCTTGGTTAGGTCTTTGTGTGGTTTTGGAATCAGGGTGACTATAGCTTCATAAAAAGTTTGGCAATGACTCTTCTGATTTTATTATGTGAAACACATTAAGGAGTATAGGTATCAGCTCTTCTTGGAAGCTCTGATAAAACTCTGCATTCAAACCATCTGGTCATGGGCTTTTTTGGTTGGGATTTTTTTATGACAGCTTCTATTTCCTTATGACTTATAGGTATATTTAAATTGTTCACCTGGTCTTGATTTAATATTGGTAAATGATATTTATCTAAAAACAAGTCCATTTCTTTTACATTTTCCAACTTTGTGACATGTAAGCTTTTGTAGTAAGACCTAATGATTCTCTGAATTTCCTCAGTGTCTGTTGTCATGTCCCCCTTTTCATTTCTGATCTTGTTAATTTGCATGTTCTCTCTCTGCCTTTTGATTAGTTTGGATAAAGGTTTGTCAATCTTGTTGGCTTCCACAAAGAACCAGCTCTTTCTTTCATTGATTCTTTGGATTGTTTTCTGTTTCTCTTTTGTTGATTTCAGCCCTCACTTTGATTATTTCCAGTCTTCTACTCATCCTGAGTGAGTCTGCTTTTTTTCTATAGCTTTCAGCTATGCTGTTAAGTCTCTAATGTGAGCTTTCTCTGTTTTTTTAATGTGGGCACTTAGAGCTATGAACTTTCCTCTTAGCACTGCTTTCATAGGGTCCCATAGGTTTGGGTATGTTGTGTCTTTATTTTCATTGAATTCAAGGAAGACTTTAATTTCTTTATTTCTTCCCTGACCCAGGGGTGGCTCAGTAGTTGACTCTTCAGCTTCCAAGAGTTTGCAGGCTTTCTGGGGGTAGAATTATTGTTAAATTCTAACTTTATTCCACTGTGATCTTATAAGATACAGGTGGTTACTAATATTTTTTTTATCTGTGGAAGTTTGCTTTGTTACCGAGTATGTGGTCAATTTTTGAGAAGGTTCCATGAGATGCTGAGAAGAAGGTATATTCTTTCCTATTTGGGTGGAATGTTCTATAGATGTCTGTTAAGTCCATTTGATTCATTACCTCCATTAATTCTCTTATTTCTCTGTTAGGTTTCTGTCTGATTGGCCTGTCCATTGGTGAAAGAGGAGTGTCGAAGTCTCCTACTATTAATGTGTGGGGTTTGATGTCTGCCTTGAGTTCTTGTAATGTTTTTTTGGCTCTTTTCAGTTTATTGCATGAAGGAGTTACACTAGTCCAAGTTAAAAGCGGACCTCAAATTGTTACATTATACAAGCTGTGAGGTTTTTAAACTTGTGACAAGGAACAGGAGGGAAATTCTACTCATTGCAAGGAAATCCTCACTTAAGCTTCAGAGTCACAAGCACTTAAAACCAATGAACCTTCAGCTGATCGTCCTTAGCCAGTCCAGTCTCTATTAGGAACTAGCATATGTTCTTGCGCTGGTCACCCTGTAGCTGAATTACTTCTCCATATTCTGGATGCTCAATTACAGTGCGATTGCAGGCAAATTTCTTCTTAAACGCCTTCACTGGTTTCTTTTTATCGTAATCATCAGCGATCCCTTGGACAGTGGTAAGGGTCTTCCTGCCGTTTCTCTGTTGAATTCTTATATGAATATAATCCTCAGTGCCAGCAGGAAGCAGGTCATCACCCTTCCTTGCATCAGCAAAGGGGTCGAAAGAGTGGAGGTTCTGAATAGCGGACATATGATGCGATTCCTTTTCCTTGGTGGAAACGGCCTGCGGAAGGTGGCTGATGGGGAAGGCAGGCAGGGGGGAAAGAGCGTCAGGAAGTGAGGGGGCTCGAGGGGGAGGCAGCTGAGTCCTCGGGGGCGGCTCAGTGACTGGGGCTTGTAATGTTTCTTTTACATAGTGGGTGCTTTTGTATTTGGGGCATAGATATTCAGGATTGAGACTTCATCCTGATGAATTGTTCCTGTTATGAGTATAAAGTGTCCATCTCCATCTCTTCTGATTGATTTTAGTTTGAAGTCAATTTTGTTAGATATTAGTATAGCAATACCTGCTTGTTTCTTGGGTCTGTTTGACTGAAAAACCTTTTCCCAATCCTTTATTCTGAGTAGATGTCTGTCTTTGTGGTTGAGGTGTGTTTCTTGTAAACAGCAGAATGTTGGATCCTGTTTTTGTATCCAATCTCTTAGCCTGTGCCTTTTTATAGGTGAGTTGAGTCTGCTGATATTAAGTGATATTAATGACCAGTGGTTGTTAACTCCGTTTTTTTTTTTTTGTGGTAGAGTTTGTGTGTTTCCCTTCTTTTAGTTGTGCTGGTGAAGGGTTGTTAGATGTCTGAGTTATGGTGGGCATTGTTGGATTCCTTGGTTTGTGATTTTCTTCTATTACTTTCTGTAAGGCTGGATTTGTGGCTACATATTGTTTAAATTTGTTTTTATCCTGGAATATTTTGTTTTCTCCTTTGAGTTGTAATTCTCCTTCTTCTACCCCTATTATTCTTAGGTTTGGTCTTTTTATGGTGTCCCAGATTTCCTCAATGTTTTGTGATGAGAATTTGTTGGTTTCGCTGTTTTCTTTGATCAGTGCATTTGTTTTCTCTATAGTGTCTTCACCATCTGAGATTCTTTCTTCTATCTCTTGTATTCTGTTGGTTATGCTTGTCTCTGTAGTTCCTGTTCATTTACCCAGATTTTCCATATCCAGCTTTCCCTCGTTTTCTTCATTACCTTCTTTTCATTTTTCAAGTCTTAAACTGTTTCCATTACCTGTTTTATTGCTTTATCTTGCTTTTCTTGGGTATCTTTGAGAGATTTATTCATTTCTTATACCTTTTTTTTTGTTTGTCTTCTCCATTTTTTAAAGCAGTTTTTCACATCCTGTTTAAGGTCCTCTATTATTTTCATAATGTTACGTTTAAAGTTGATTTCTTCTACTTCTTCTGGAATAGGATGTTCAAGTCTTCTTGTTGTGTGATCCCTGGAATCTGGTGTTGTCATGTTACCTTTAAAGTCGTTGGAGGATTTCTTGCATTGATGCCTGCTCATCTCTTCCTTCAAATGCAGCCAGGAGAGTGTTAGCATCTTGGTCCAATCTATGCTGTGACTGACTTTGGGTGGATCTCCTCAGTGCAGCAGCAGGAACTGTTCCAGGGCCAAGGACTGGTCTGGATGGTTGTCCTCAGCACAGGGACAGGGATTCCCCTCTGGGTGGATAGTCTCAGTGTAGGAGTAAGCACTGTTCCTGGGCCAAGGACCTTGCAGACAATAGGGCAGGCTTGGGGGAGGTAGGGTCTGGTCTGAAAGGTTGTCCTCAGCATAGGGACAGGACTCTTGGAGATCCAAGGACCCCACAGACAAAAGGGCGAACTTTGGGGGAGGGGAGGGTCGTGTGGATCCAAGAAGCCCCTGCAGCAGGAACTGGAGGTGCCCTGTACTTCCCTCTGGCCGGGCAGGTGCACACTCACCCCTCTGGGTGGATAGCCTCAGTACAGGAGCAGGAACTGTTCCTGGGCCAAGGACCACGCAGACAATAGGGCAGGCTTGGGGGAGGCAGGGAAGTGTGGAACAAAGAAGCCCCTGCAGCAGGAGCTGGAGGGGCCCAGTGCACCTTTCCTGGATCAACAGAGAATTCTTAAAAGAAGAATCTTAAATACCTGAAAGACACTTAAGGAAATGCTTAATATTCTTAGTGATCAGGGAAATGCAAATCAAACCAACTAAAACAACTCTGAGTTTACACCACTCCAAATGGCTAAGACCAAAATCACCAATGAAAGCTTATTCTGGAGAGGATGTAGAGTAAGGGGAATGCTCCTCTATTGTTGAAGAAGAGGTAAACTTGGACAATCACTTTGGAAATTAGTATGGCTGATTATTGGGTTATTGGGAATGAATATATCTGAGGATCCAACAATACCGCCCTTGGACATATACCCAAAAGATGCTCAATCATACTATAAGGACATTTGTTCAACTATGCTCATAGCAGCATTATTTGTATTATAGTAGTCAGAACCTGGAAACAACCTAGATGCCCCTCAAGTGAAAAATGGATAAAGTAAATATAGTACATTTATACAATGGTGTCCCACTCAGCAGTAAACGACAATGACATCTTGAAATTTGCAAGAAAATGGATGGAATTAGAAAAAACATACTGAGAGAGGTAACACAGTGTTCTGGGGGGTGGTATTGATTGTTTGTTACTGGCTGCCTAGCTCCAAAATAATCACATAGAAACTGTATTAATTAAATAACTGATTGGCCCATTAGCTCTACCTTCTCATTGGCTAACTTGTACATATTAATTTAACCAATTTCTACTAATCTGTGTATGGCCATGTGGCTGTGGCTTACCAGCAAGGTTCCAACTGGCGTCTGTCTCCAGCAGCTCCATGGCTTCTCTCTGACCCTATCCTTCTTTTTCCCAGTAAACAGCCTAACTTTCTCTGCCTAGTTGTATTCTTTCCTGCCATAGTCTCAAAGCAGTTCCTTATTCATTAACAAATAAAAGCAACACATAGACCAAAGGACCTCTCATACCATTTCCCCTTTTCTAAAATTACATATATCAAAACTGTTATTAAGCAAGAACTAGTTATATTATTTATATCTGTTTTATCTTTTGTCATAACTAAGAAAAATTATAACTATAATTATAAATTCTTCAACTCCATCAAAGACTCCAGAAGGGTATAATATTACTTAAATAAACAGGAAGTGCATTGTAAGCAACCTTCAAAATTCTAGAATTGACAGAGACATCTCACTGCCTGGACAGTCACCCATTCTTTTTGTACTGTTGGGTAATCCATCTTCAGCCTACTGGCCCATAGTATCCAGCAGACTTTTCCATGAAACAGGAAATTTCAAAGACACTTCAGCCTATATTGGCAGTTCGTCAGTCACTTTACTCTGTGTCCTGTAGAATGTCTTGCAGACTCTTTTATGAAGCAAGAACCACAAAAGATGGTCTCACCTTTAGGAAAATTCATCAGTCATTTCTTTGTGGGACCTGCATGTCCAGTCAAGCAATCCATGCAAGAGTAGTTTCTTGTCCAATTGGCTAATTAATTCCATAAGGAGCCTCTTTAATGCCCATCATCCTCTTGAAGTAGCTTGGTGCTGCCAGGAGCAGATGTGTCTCACTGTCATGAAAAGTCTTAAGTTCTTAAACATTTTTAATTGCCATATTCTGAAGGTCTCTGAAAGATTTGAAGAATACCTATCTAACTGAAATGTATCTCTTTACATCTAGAAATCTAACATGACTACAAGCTTGACTATTATAGATGATTATTAACTTATATTTCTTAATTATACATTACACTTTTAAATGAACTATACAATCACAATACCTTAATCAAGAGGAGAAATATACATATAGAAAGTATAACAAAATTGACCTTAAATTTGTATCAGTAAAGCAAGATCCATATCAATGCAAAGTATCCATCTCTATAGCATAACCCCCTTTAAATAAACATTTATAGACAATATTTGGGAATATGGGCATAGATTTTTTTCAAATTGCTTTCTGATGCTTATTGGGCAAAGTAATTTTCTGAAGGGTGTTTAAAGCAACCTTTCAGTGGGTCTTGGTCCATCAAACCACATTATTCTGGAAGGATTCCACAGGTTCTCATCCTCTGTAGAAACAAAAGAAGAACCTCTTTTCTGAAGCAACATATCCTTAGATCCAAATTTGAGTCCTGCTTTGAATTCACCTCTCATTGACTCTTTGTACTAATTTTACTTTCCAGTACATTACTTTTAGACCCAATCTTAATAAATTATACCATCTACTGCTTAGAGGTTTGATTCATTTTTTTTTAACAAAACTTTAATGAGAACCATTAAGTTATTTATATGAAGATGCCCTTATTTTTGTTATATTAGTTCTTTTTAATTCTTTTAAATTCAGGTACTTAGATCTATAAGCTTTCCTGCTAAGGCTGCATTCCTTGTGTCCATAGATTTTTGATAAATTGTGTTCATGGATTTTTGATAAATTGTGATATTATGTAATTTATTTTACTGTTGATTTCTAGCTATAATTTATTATTGTCAGATAGAATATAAGAAGAATATAAGAATATAAGATGAATATAAGAATATAAGAAGATAGTTCAATTTTTCTATATTTGGCAAGAGATTTTTTTGTGCCCCAATATGTGGTCTACTTTAGAGAATATGTAGAACTTTAGAGAAAGTTCTACAGAGTGTTGAGAGGAATTTTTCTTCTGTAGTATGTGTGAGTAGAGACACTATAGACATCAACTAGGTTCATTTTATCTATGAGTTTAAATTCAGTGTTTCTCCAAGTAGCATATCCTTTGGTGAGAATGGGACATTGAAATCACCACACACTATGATCTTGGGATTAATCTTCTATTACATGCCATATATTTTATAGAATTGTGTGTACCCACATTTGATATGTAGATATCAGAATCAAAGTTTCATCTAAATTGTTATCCTGGTTATTAAAGAGTATTTTTATTATCTCTTCTTATTGGTTATGATTCTAAGTCTATTTTGTCAGATAATAGAAGAGTGATGCCTACTTTATTCCTGGTTCTCTTTTCTTGGAAGGCTGCATCCCATCCCTTCAACCTCACATAGATTATGGGATGTGTTTCCTGTAGATAGGAAAATATATGAAATATCAATCAGTTTACAAATTAAATCTTATAATTTATGTCTTTTGTTTGGAAATTGAGACAACTAATATTCGGTTATTATTGAAAGGCATGTGTTGACCCTGTCATGCCCATTTATTATTGTTTCATGCTTTCTTGGTCCTTGTTTGTATAACAGATGCCATAACATTACATATTTTTATTTGTTTATAGCTACCTCCAGATCCCCATCTTTTCCTGCACACTCTTCTCATATCTAAACAGTCACTGACACATCTCAAGCTGTTCTGCAACTTGCTCTATATCCCAAATGGCTTAAACATTTTTTCTTTCTTGCCTCTGTCTAACTAGTGCTGAAATTAAAGGCGCCTTTCCCTGCCCCCAATCAGCACATTTACTTTTAGTCTGCCTGCTTTTTTTATTTCTTATTCTGGGTATGTAACACAGTGGCTTTGCACATGCCAGACAGGAATTCTTTTGCTGAGCTACATACAACTCAGCCCACATTTTCACTATCTAAATTGTCTCTGAACAAAACAGGTAGGTAATGCCTGTTTATATTTACAATGCTGTCTGTTGGAATGGAGAATGTATAAAAAATATTTGCCGATTTATTTGAAAATAGCATTGATGAAAGAATTGCATAGTTACATAAAGAACATCTCAGCATCAACAGAGAAAGGAGGAAAGTATGGGGAGGGGAAAGGGGACAAGGAAGTAGGAGGCAGGGGTAGAGAGGAAGGAGGTGGGAGGTATCCTTAGGTAAAGTTCCAACTTGTTTAAGCCTATGTGAGAGAAAATGAATAGATAAAACTTGGAGAGTGAACCTTGCTTGGCTTTGATTGTAGTTTCTGAGTTTAGGTAGGGACTTTGAAATGTTGAAATGTAGACAGAGTCCATTCAACTTTGATGTTAATCATTAACAATCTGGTCCACATCAGAAATGTTATTCTTTACTTTTCACATAATAGTTTCAAACACCAATGTTTCTTCTCCTCAGTGAATAACTTCCCATGCTTTATGCTGACTTTTTACACAGTCATCACTAGGTTTTGCTACTCAGACAAGCTTGGTCCTGCTAGCATTCAGTTCTTTGATTTTTACCTTCCCATACTGAATCCAAAATAAACAAACAAAAGCTTTGTGCTATCCTTTGTACTTAAAATTACTTTTATAATTTTTGAAGGGGGACCTTTGGCAGGGGGAAAGTAAATCACAGCTTGGCTTTCTCAAGATACAATACTATACTAAAATAATTAAACAAGTTTGAAAAGTTGCTTGTGAATATGGGCCAAGATGGAATTTAAGCCAGAATATCCATACTTTCAATTACTATCAAGACAGGGAAAATATGTTCTGTCCAGGGAACAAGAACCCTCTGATACATATAGGGGCCTTCAGAAGAAGCACAAAAGAGATGGAATGCCCTTATCATTGATTCCTTAAATTATCCTAAAGACCCCAAAGCTTAGTGAATATTTTAAAACTGTTTTCTATGTGAAAATGTCAAGGCATAAAAGTGTCCAAGGCTTTATTCTTGGAAAACATTTAGATTATGTCCATTTAAAAACTCTAGTTATACTACAAGGCCCATCCCTTTTTGACTGAGCCCCTGCCTGTGAACTGGTTCTAAGATATGATATGTGTATGCAGTTCACCACAAACTGCAAACAGCTCTGCTAAGTTAATATATACTGAAATTCTTATAGATTGCAAATTTTAGCTTCTTGTCAGATGTTCTGTCTAGTTTTATATCAGCTTGACAGAAGTTAAAGTCATCAGGGTGGAGGAAGCCTCAACTGAGAAAATGCCTCCATGAGACCATGCTACAGGCAAAACTCATTGTGAGATCCGAGCACACTGTTAGTGGGACCACCCCTGAGCTTGAATTTCTGGCCACCCCCCAAGCTGGTGGTGTAACTTAGAATATATTGGACAAATCAATTTCTTTTAGACTTATATTCAAAAATGTCTGCATTGTAAGATACAAATTCAAATGTTAGACTGTATATAAAAGTAATTCCCATGCATATATTTTCAGGTGTTCTGTATGGTGTGGGATACTCAAAGAAGGTGGGTCACTCCAGAATGCAATTTAGGCTCTTTAGCAGCAGGAGGTCCATCCTGTGATGGAACAAACTTTGAACCACTGTACAAAAGCATATTTATTGATTGTAACACAAAGGTTGCTTTTGGATAAAAGTTCCTGATACTAAAATGCCATTTATCTATTCTATACGTTTTCTGAAGAAAATAATGACACCTGAGTGGTGTTAGCATCTCCTTTGTGTTGTTCTCTACATAATTAATTAGTTTTATTAATACATTAGTTAGTTAATTTAATCATTTGAGGCAGAGTCATTCATTAGACCTGAATATATTTTTAACAGTTCAGCTATTCTGACTTACTGATCAATGAGATCTGACTTTACCTGTTCCACCCTCAAAATGCTAGAGTTACATATATATGTTCCATGTTCAAGCCTAGCTTTTATGTGAGTGCTTGGGATCCAAACTTAGCTCTTTATTCTTGTGAGGCAGGTACAAATCAACTGAGCTAATTTCCTAGCTCCACTTCCTATTTTCATTCACTTTTCTAGTACATAAAATAATGGATTTCATCATGACATTTTCATGCCTACCATATGTCATTCCTCTACTAGCCCTCCTCTCTCTGAAATGAGGATTAAAATTGTAGTCTGATGCCAGGTGCTGGTGGCGCATGCCTTTAATCCCAGCACTTGGGAGGCAGAGGCAATCAGATCTCTGAGGTTGAGACCAACCTGGTCTACAAGATCTAGTTCCATGACAGTCTCCAAAACTACAGAGAAACACAGTTTCAAAAAATAAGAAAAAAAAGAAACAAAAACAAACAAATAAAAATAAAATTGTAGTCTCATTTATTCTAGACTATGGTCATACCATTGAGCTCCAAGTTTCTCACTGTTGATTGCCAGAGTCCATGCATGTTAGTTTGAATAAGAATGACCCCATAGACGTACATATTTGCATTCTTGGTCCCCAGCTTATCAAAATGTTTGGGAAGGTTTAAGAGGTGTGCCTTTGAAAGAGGCCTGTCTCTAAGGGTGGGTTTTGAAATTTCAAAAGTCCAACCATTCCCTGTTAGCTCTCTTTCCATTGTCTTGTGCTTTTGAATAAGGCTATGAGCTCCCAACTACTGCTCTAGCGCCATGCCTGCCTGCCAGCTGCCATGCTCTCTGCCATGATAATCATGGACTCAAACCTTCTAGCATCCTAAGCAACCCCAATATAGGCTTTCCTCTATAAGTTGCCTTTGTCCTGGTGTCTATTCACAGCAAAAGAAAAGTAACAAAGACACCAGGCAAGTGTTATATCACTAACTCTTTTAAGGCCTTATTTGGACATAGGGTTTTGTTAAGTTACTTAGGCAAGGTTACATGCTTAATATAACCCTTCCTAGTGCAGACATGAAAATCAGGGGTGGCCATGCCCATCCTTAGACTTTTCTTCTTTACAAGACTTCAGTTCTTTTTACTGGAGAGAGAGATGGAGTGAGGGGAGGCAGCATCTTCTTGTGATGTTCAGCTAATGCCCATTGGTGTTGGCAGTAGAGCTATACTCTAGAAGTTGAATAGGTAAGTCAGGAAGCCACAGTGATTTTCTGAAGCACAGATGCTTTTCTGACCATGGCAAAGTGCCATAATGGACTTGAATGACTCTCGGACCTTCTTTCTGCCTTACTGCCAAACAGGGTGATCTAGCATTGATCTTGTGTTATTATTCCAACCCAGGATTCACAGTGGGAGCCATGAAGCATATTTCATGCAGTAAGGATTAGAGTCTTCACACTTTGGGAGATATGTATTGCCTTCACCTAGTAATAGGCAGAAATACATAGATGTTAAGAACCTTTATCTTAAGCCACATAGTGTATTAGAAAGACATTGTACTTATGATAGCTGCTTCCAAAACATGACCCTCAAGTATTTGAAATGTCTCAGGTGTGGTAGCGCACACCTGTAATCCTGGCAGTGGGGAGTTTAACAGGAGAACATTATTGCTATACTCCAGTGGTTGAGAAGAAATGTCAGGAAACCATGGTGATTTTAGGCTTCACATCTGTACTTTTTTGACTTTAGCAAGGTGCCAGAATGGACTTGAATGACACCAGGACCTTGGTCCTGTCCAACAGGGTATGTGACACAGAACTCGGGTCATTATTCCAACCCAGGATTCCCAGTGGCAGTCATGAGGTGCATTTCATGAAGTAACTGTCACAGTTCTCACTTTGGGGCAGGGATACTGCCCCCATCTACTAAGAACCTTTCTTTCTTTTTTTAAAAACAGACTTAATTCACTTTTATTTTCCTCGTATAAAAACCCTTATATGGTGGCTACAGCTGGAGCCTGGGTCCTCTGAACAGAGACTCTGGTGTGGGTTTTCACAAGATGGTCAGTGAATTCCTGATAAGGAGACTTGGTGAACACAATCTCTTTCCAGAGGTCGGGGGTCAGGTAGCTGTAGGTCTTAGAGATGGCTTCAAAGGTGGCCTGTGCGGAGAGGCTACTGGTGGAACAAGATTGGCAAGCCTCACACTATTCCTTGCAAAGTGACAGGCCGCTGTGGTTCTGTGCTGGTAGGTCTCATCCCTGCCCCCAGAGGCACTGGTATAGTCCACGCTCCTGTGCCCAAGAAGCTACTGATGATCTGATGATGGCTGGCATTGATGACTGCTACACATCAGCAGGGGGCTGTACTG
Source organism: Arvicola amphibius (assembly GCF_903992535.2). Classification (NCBI taxonomy): domain Eukaryota; kingdom Metazoa; phylum Chordata; class Mammalia; order Rodentia; family Cricetidae; genus Arvicola; species Arvicola amphibius. The sequence continues at coordinate 72,168,852 of NC_052054.1, read as the reverse complement.
CCACCCTGGGCAACTTTGCTAAGAACCCTTCTTTATCTTAGGCCACACAGTGGATGACAAAACTTCTTTAGCCTGGGACACAGAGAGAAACATTGTCTAAGACAAACAAAGACATCAACCACCAAACGCATTTCAAATGTGATCTATTCAATCAAATGTAAATTTAAATCAACTGAAGTTTGACATTAATACCCAACTATTGGAAAACTTCAGATATGCATCAGAGTAATGGAAAATTCTTATTTTGTTTTAGTAGGCCGGGCAGTGATGACAACACCTTTAATCCCAGCACTCGGGTGGCAGAGGCATGCAAATCTCTGTGAGTTCAAGGCCAACCTGGTCTAGAAGAACTAGTTCCAGGACAGGCTCCAAAGCTACAGAAAAACCCTGTCTCACAAAACCAAAGAGAGAGAGAGAGAGAGAGAGAGAGAGAGAGAGAGAGAGAGAGAGAGAGAGACAGAGAGAGAGATACAGAGAGACAGAGACAGAGACAGAAAGACAGAGACAGAAACAGAGATACACAGAGAGAAACAGCATTCATGAACTCTAAATATATATCCAAGATTTTTTTAAGAAGAGTAAAACAACAACCAAGACCAAAAGAACATCTTGAAAGAAAATTTTGGTTCCAAATTAAGACAGACTAACACTGTGAAAATGTACACCATATTTCAAGCATAGCATGAACAACCAACAACAGCAAAAACATAACCAGGCCTG